>NC_092873.1:521610870-521806961 GCF_028372415.1 Notamacropus eugenii
AAGAAATCATTTTTAGAAAACCGAAGGAATGAAAAAATAGCAGACAATGTGAAATATCTCATTGGAAAAACCACTGACCTAGAAATTAGATCAAGGAGACATAATTTTAAAATTATTGGACTACCTGTAAGCCATGATGAAAAAAAAGAGCCTAGACATCATCTTTCAAGAAATTATCAAGGAAAACTGCCCTGATATTCTAGAACCAGATGGGAAAATGGATGTTGAAAGAGTCCACTGATTGCCTCTTGAAAGATCCCAAAAGAAAAACTCCTAGGAATGTTGCAGCCAAATTCCAGAGTTTCCAGGTCGAAGAGAAAATATTGCAAGCAGCCAGAAAGAAATAATTCAAGTATTGTTAGAAACACAATCAGAATAACACAAGATTTAGCATCTTCTGTATTAAGGGATCAAAGGAGTTGGAATATGATATTCCAGAGGTCAAAGGAGCTAGGATTAAAACCAAGCAAGAATCACCTACCCAGCAAAACTGAACATAATCCTTCAGAGGGAAAAATAGACATTCAGTGAAAAATAGAGGACTTTCAAGTATTCTTGATTCAAAGACCAAGGCTGAATAGAAAAATTTGACTTTCAAATACAAGAATCAAGAGAAACATGAAAAAGTAAACAGGAAAGAGAAATCATAAGAATTTTATTAAAGTTGAACTGTTTGCATTCCTACATGGAAAGATGATATTTGTAACTCATGAGACCTTTCTCAGTATTAAGGTAATTGGAGGGAATCAATGATATCAATAGATACAGATATAGATATAGATATAGATGCATTTGTAGATGTAGACATAGACATAGATAGATATAGACAGACAGAGGGCACAGGGTGAGTTGAATAGGAAGAGATGATGTCTAAAAATAAAATTAAGTGATGAGATAAGAATGTACTGGGAGAAGGAGAAAGGGAGAAGTAGAATGGGGTAAATTATCTCAAATAAAAGAGGCAACAAAAAGCTTTTATAATGAAGGGGAAGAGGAGGAAGGTGAGAGGGAAAGAGTGATCCTTACTGTCATTTGATTTGACTGAAAGAGAGAATAGCATACATACTCAATTGGGTATGAAAATCTGTCTTAACCTACAAGAAAGTAGAGAGGAAGGGGATAAGAGTGAATGAGACGATAGAAGGGAGAGCAAATGGGAGGAGGCAGTAATCAGAAGTAAACACATTTAAGGAGTGCCAGGGTCAAAGGAGAGAATAGAATAAATTGGGGGTGTAATATGATAGAGGTAAATATAGTTAGTCTTTCACAACATGACTGTTATGGAAGTATTTTACATGACTACACATGTATAACCTATATCAAATTGCTTGCCTTCTCAATGAGGCTGAGTGGGGAGGGAGGAAGGAAGAGAATGTGAACTCAAAGTTTTAAAAATAAATGTTAAAAATTGTATTTACATGCAACTGGGAAATAAGATATACAGGCAATGGGGTATAGAAGTGTATCTTGCCCTATAGGAAAATATAAGGGAAGGGGATAAGATGGGGGGGAGGTTATAGAAGGGAAGGCAGATTGAGGGAAAGGATAATCAGATTAAAAGACATCTTGGGGTGGTGGGAGGGAAGAGATGGAGAGAAAATTTGGAACTCAAAATCTTGTGGAAGTGAGTATTGAAAACTAAAATAAGTTAATTAATAAAAATAAAGAAAGAAAGTATCCTGAAGTCAATCTAGATGTGGCAGACCATACACCTTATGTGAGACATTAGCAGTTGGGACATGGGACCCATGGAGAGGAGTTCCATATCTAAAAAGGTGAAGTCCTATATTGCTCACTCTCTGGTCAGCACCTGGAGATGATCCCAGAGGGCAGAACTAGGAAAAAAAAGGGAGGAAAGATGTGAAAGTTAGAGTTTCATTTAAAACAAGGACATAATTCCTAACAACTGGAGCTTTCCAAATTTGAAGTGAGTTGTTTTGGAAGGAAAGATTTGGCCTAGCTGGTACAGTCATGCCTAGGTTGACAACCCAAAGTCTCCCCACTTTGGTTGGTCCTTCCACAACTTAGGATGCACTGACATAGCCATTGATAACCCAGGATCCACTTCATGTCAGGGGTAGAATTACTATGAAATAATCATTCAGATCTATTCTAGCCATTCAAATATACCTCCCTACAGAAAATTTCATGGTTGGAAGGATCCTCATAGACCACCTAGTCTAACCCTTCTAACAGAGCCAAAGAATCATTCACTCCAGTTATGAATTGAAGACCTAAAGTGATGGGAAATTCTCTCCCTAGCAAGACAGCTCATTCCAATTTTGGAGAACTCTAATTGTCAGGAACTTTATTCTTCCATTGAGCTAAAAGTGATTTCTCTGAAACTTCTACCAAGTTATTCTGATTCTATCTCTGGAGCCCAAGAGGAACTAGGCCATTCCCTTGTCTTCAGAACAGCCTTTCAAACATGCACAAAGGTTGAAGCCAAACATGATAAGAGGTGAAAAAAGCAACTTAGAACCTATCAAGTTCTGTACAAATACAATGGATCATTCATATCATCAAATTCCAAATTCAAGAGCAAGGGTTCTTAGCATTATTGTGTTCTTTACCCCTTTGGCAGTTGGATTATAAAGGAAAGCAAATTATATTGAAATACAGTTATAATTTTTTAAATAACATATTAAGAATGCCTATTCTAGCTTGATTTTGGAGGAGGGCTTCCATAACCATGTCATTATCCCAAGGGCAAAATCAATCATAAGATTGACAAGCAAACAACATTGAAGCTATTACGACTTAAAAGGGCCCTGAGAGTTTTCGGACACCCTATATACAATGTCTATATTTTTATATGTACTTATTTCCCCACTCCCATTATCTATAATCAGCATTCTGGCCCTTGCTTTGCCACTAACTTGTTGGATGATCTTGGGCATGTAATCCCTCTTTGGGCCTCAGTCACCTCATTTGTAAAATAATGGGGTTGGTTCCTTAGTAGTTCTTCTAAATAAGATAAGATATGGAAGAATAGTGTAGGATTTTCAAAATCTCTTCCAATGCTAACATTATGTGTTCCCCTAAATAAAAAAAAAGAATCTTGGAGTTGGGCATTAGAAGACCTAGGCGGGACTCCAGCTATCACATTAACTTCTCTGGGGATCAGTTTCCATATCACTCTCAGTCTCATCATTTTCACCTGAAAAATCAGCATAAAAGTAGCACCTACCCCACAAGGTTGTTGTCTGAGGTCAGTTTCAACTAAAATCCCACCTTCTATAGAAAGCTTTCCCTAATCCGCCTTGATTCCAGTAAGTTCCTTCTTTTAATTATTTCCTATTTCTCCTGTATATAACTGGCTTTGTATATGTCTGTTTACATATTGTCTTCCCCATTATGAAAGCAGGGACTGTCTTTGTACCTTTTTGTATCCCCAGCACTCAGCATAGCACCTGACACACAGTAGACAATAAATGATTATTAAGTGAGTGATATACGTAAAGCACTTTGCACTCTATAAGAATAAACGCAGCTTATGTTCGTGATCATTTTATTGGACTCATGGAGATCTCCAAAGGCTCAGTGACCATTTATCAGGTATGCCTTAGTGAGAATTCTTTTCCCCCGCTCAATTGGCAAAATTAATTTCAGCAGCAAATTTACACCTGCAGGCTTCAAAAGATGTATGCAACTCCAAAATGCGGTGATATTTTATAATGATCATTCATAACAAGGAAATCACAGATTCAGTCCTTCCCCCATAAGATAGTATGAGACAGTCCCTAGACCACCCTTGTCAGGCAAGGGTTGGAAGAGGTACCTGCATGGTCTCCCCCAACTCTGAAATTGATCATTCAGTGATTCTTTGGCCTAGTGAGCTCTAAGTTCCCAGAAGACTCTTGACAGTCCAGGAGTCTCTACAGTGCCGACCAGTTGCCACAGGTGCAGCCCAGCTTACTTCCCTGTTTAAAAACCTCATCTAGATTCTCAAAGTTTATACATAAAAGATTGAGCCTGATGGAGGGAAAGCAGTAGGAAATATCAGATTACCTACATAGGACAAAAAATAGCCTTACAGTAGATGTATACAATTTCTCAAGGAAATGAGCTGTCTCTCCTTTGAAGGAACATGTGGAAGCTAAGTGGAAGGAATAATTAGATTAAATGGTGATGTAAACTGGAAGAGAAACATTACTTCCTGAGCGGCACCAAATCTCTTACAGGTGTCATGGGGCCTGGCCAGGGCAATGATTAGGGGATTTTAACTGACTTGCAAGTGATTGAAAGGTGGAGTTTCCTGGGGGCCCACAGCACCCTGAGAGCATCTTGGTGAAATGAGCATTTGTTCTCAGTTACTTAGAGGAAAATAAAAAACAGGATTCATGGCAAATGGATGTTTTAATGGTTTATTCTGTTGCCTACAGGGCAAATACTTGCCAAGCTCAATTTTCTCTTTCCTACTCAATAGAGGAAGAAAACTAGGCCTAAGATCACAAGAGGACCAGCTTAGGAATACCAGGCTTCCTTGCCTTGCTTGTAGAAGGAAAAAGGTGACTGTGCTGAGCTGCTCAGCTCCCAAAGGGGGTAGTACGAAAACTGGTCATTTACTGAAGATATAGCCAGAAGGACAATCACCCAGATTCTACCTTTATCTTCCCAAGAGATAAAGAAACAAATGTTGTACATCCCATCTCCCATCTCTGCCCTTTTGCCCACGTGGTCCTCCATGCCAGGCATGTTTTCCCTCCTCACTTCCAACTGTTAGGATCCCAAGCTCCCTTCAAAACTCAGTTCAAATGCTATCTCTGAGGGCTTTTCCTGACCACTTCTCCTCTTATTTTGTATCTACTTAACCATTTGGCTGTTGTTCTTCCCAATAAAATATAAGCTTCCTCGGGACAAGGACTGTTTTAATTTTTGTTTTTGTATCCGCAGTGTCTGGTTCATAGTAGGGGCTTAATTAGTGTTTGTTGGGTTGGATTGAATCATCCAGACAGATGCTAGCATTTCTCTGAATAACCCTCATAGGCACCAGGTAAGGAGTCAAAGATCCTACCAGAATGAACTTTCCTAGGCAGAAGTACCCCTTGAACTGGCCAGGTAATATTCTGCTCTGTTGAAGAATCCCAGAATCTGAGAGTTGGAAGGGACATTGGAGGCTGTCAGGTCAAAGGAATCTCCCCGTGACATCCCTGCAAATGGTCATCCAGGCTCATCATCCAAAGAGGGGATCTCCTATGCTTGAGATGGCTTCATATATCTGATTTGTAACTCTGTCCTCAAAGGACTCCAAAGGCCAGTATTCTTGGTCTTTGCAGCCCATGTTGTGGCAAGAATTGTGCTGTCCTGAGAATACCCCTTGATTGGGTGTTGGAATGGCCGACTCCTGAACTTTCTACTGTTCTAAATTTTCTCTCCCAGCGCCTCTGTTAATTATTGGCTTTATAAGCCACGACAAGTCCCATCCAATATCTGTACCTTGGTCAGTCACTTAATAAACATTCAATAAGCCTATGGTGTGCTAGATACAGTACTAAGCAATGGAGATACAAAGAAAGATAAAGACAACTCCTATCCTCAAGTAGCTCAAAATCTAATGAAATTCTCAGTTTCTGGTTTCCTCATCTGGGAAACAAGAGGATAAGACTAGGTGGTCTCTAAGAGCCTTTTCAGTTTTAAATTTCTATGATCCCACAAACTAAGCTCTCTTTGGTAAGGAGGTGGGGAAATTACAGGAGCAGAATATTGCACATGCTGTCAGACCCAATCATTTTGGTGACCAGTTTTGTCTAATTGTTAAAAGCGATCATTCCATAAAAGTGAGTAAGGCAGACATATTGGAAATTAATTTGCATGTTTAAAAAAAAGACATTTTAAAAAAGTCTCATGTCTCTTTGTTCCAGGCTCTATGGAGGAACATATGTATATACATATATGTATATATATATATATGTATATGCCTAAATACTTTCAAAATTTGTGCCTTCTTTCCTCCTATGTTTGCCCCTATTCTAGACTGCCCTATTTCCAAAATGGGCCTCACCAGGCTTTCCTTGTTGTTCTGTTTTGGAACCTTTATAAATAATCCTTGATTCTTCCTTCTCCTTCATAATGCACATAGTAGGCACTTAATGAATGCTGTAGATGAATTAGTAGATCCCACAAGAGGCTATATTCAACCATAGTCCTCAAGAAGCAAGGTTCACCTCCCTAACCTTCCCAGGCACCAAAGAAGGCTATTAGGGAAAGAGTTTGACAGAGGCATCTTCTAAGGCAATGAAAAATATTCCATCTAGAGTCAGGTTTAAAACCCAACTTGGCCATTGACTGTCTACAGAAGCTTCAGGGTGAGCAATTGTCCTCCATTTCTGGACATGTTCCTCACCATTAGATATCTATCCTATTCCTTGGGTATATTCTTTTGCTTTTCCCTCTCTCCCTTTATGGACAAACTGACCTGATAGCTATTCCCATATAAGACATTCCTTTTCTGTCCCCTTTGCCTTTGCTCAAGTGGTCTCCCATGTCCTTCCCAAGGAAGGTAATCCCACCTCACCTCTGATTCTCAAAACTCCCAGCTTCCTTCAAAGGACACCTCAGGTGCTGAAGATATCTTTCCTGACTCCTACTGCTCCATCCCTCTTGAAATGACTTTGTAAGACCTTGTATGTGTTTTGTATTTATTCACATGGGTGCCTATTCCATCTTGCCAGTATAATGTTAGCTCCTTGAGGACAGAAATGTTGCCATTTTAGCTTTTCTCCCCTAGCATCTGGTAGAGTGTCTTTCATAAAGTAGATGTCTAATGAGTGTCTGTTAAATTGAATCTGGGCTTGGCCCTCCACGGATGAACATTTTTTTAGTGACTTGGATAAGAGCACCAATGATATGTGCATGAGATGTGCAGAGGATCCCAAGCTAGGGTAGAGGGCAAACACTCTGGATGACAGTCCAGATCCAAAAACCATCCTAGACCACAGTAGTGAGCTAGATCTAATCAGAGGACATTCAAGAGGGACCAATGGAAAGTCTTATGAGTACAAGATCAGAAAAGCTGAGCTGAAAAATGTGCAGAGATTTTAATAGATTGCAGGCAGCCTAATAGGAGTCATCAATATGATCCAAAGCCTAAAATGTTAATATGTTCTTTTTGTTACATGATGAGAGGCAATGAGGTGCTGAAATGGACAGAACACTATTAAGAAGACAGTTCAAATCCTACCTCAGACAATTACTAGTTGTGTGTCCCTGGGTAACACAACCACTGTCTTCCTCAGTTTTCTTACCTGTAAAATGGAGATAATAACTGCACCTATCTCCCAGAGTTGTTGTGAGGATAAAATTAGATCCTATTTGCTTTGTAAATCTTAAAGTGCTATATAGATGATGATGATGATGATGATGATGATGATGATGATGATGATGATGATGATGATGATGATGATTAGGCATAGATTCCAGGAATAAGAAAGTGATATTCTCCGAGTATTCTGCTTTCATCAAACCGTATCTAGAATATTGGTTTTAGTTTTGGGCCCTGGAATTTTGTATATTCTGTAAGGGCACTGAGGAGTGGAAAAGTATTCAGAGGTCAACCAGGATGGTGAAAGGCTTTGAGTCTGTGGGGATAGTTCTCTCATTCACTGAAAAAAATACTTCTTAAGCACCTACTGCAGACCAGACCTTGGGGATACAAAGTCAATAATGATATGAGGACATCAGGATCCATTGAAGGAATAGGGGATGCTTGACTAAGGGTGGAAGGAGCATGAGAGCAGGCTTCAGGTATCTGAAGGGCAGGCATATGGGGAAGGGATTTCACTGATTTTGCTTGTTCAGGTAGAACCACAAGTAGGAACAATGGTTAGAATTGAAAAGAAGCAATTTTAGACTTGATATCACCAAAAATTATCCTAAAACTTAAAGCTATCTTAATGTACAATGGGCTGCCTGGGACAGGGCATGAGGGGAATGGATGGCTAGATTGAGGCAGAGGCTAGATGACCACAAGTCAGGGATGTTCAAGGGGGATTCCTTTTCAGGTATGGATGAAACTAGACTGATATCTCTTCCAGCTCCAAAGCTCTGTGATTATGTGAATTAAATCCAGCCGACATTTGGAAAGTCGCAATTCTCATAGACCTCAGTTTCCTCATCTATAAAATGACATAGCAGAACTCAATGGTCTTCAAGTTCCCTGTAGCTCAAACTCTATGACCCTCTGTGTCCTCAGGCAAAGGATGTAAAAGGTGATATTGTGCTGACTGCCCCATGCACCAAGGAGAGTCAAAAAAGCCAAGCAAACTAGCAAGCAAGAGTGTCCTTTGTTGGATCAGCCTTAATCTAGGTACTCATTGCAAGCTCAGGAACAAGGAAGAAACACAGATAGAACAAAACAAAACAGGATGATGAGCTGATGAGCAGCCTTCTCTCGTTTACACCCTGCCTTCTTGTCAAAGAAAAGCCACCTTCCAAGCTGCATTCTAGGCTGGGGGTGGGGGCAGAATTCACACCGTGTGTATTTCCTCCTCTGCACTTCTGTTTACTTCATGCCCTTGACTGGGAATGTTTTTCCCTCTCTCATCTTTTCTCAACTCTCCTGATCCTTTGAAACCCAACTCAAGTCTTACCCCTTCCATGAAGGCTGCCCTAGCCATCCTTGCCCTATGAAGTGGAACTACCATATATGGAACTGCACCTGTAGTATGCACTTATTATACATTGTAATTCCTTGGAGTACCCTCTGGACCTCAGTTTCCCTGTCTGCAAAATGGTCATAAAATAGTTATAAGACTGTCTTTATCAGGTCATTGTAATGGGTGCACTTTGCAAACTATAAAGCTCTCCAGAATAGTTTTCTTTTGGAGGGAGAAAGGGATTTAGACCTGTGATTTCATTCATGTAAGTTACTCAAGGATGAGCATTCTTTTCAATGCAGATCATTAACTCATCTGTAAGCTGCAGTATTAGAAGGGTGCTATAGTGGTTAGAGTGCTGGACTTGAAGTCAGTATGTCTTGTGTTCAAATTCTGTCTTATTTGCTTAATCTCTCTGTGCCTCAGTTTCCTCATCTGTAAAATGTAGATAATAATATCACTCATTTCAAAGGATTTTTGTGAAGATCAAATAAGAAAATATATGGAAAGTACTTTGAGAAGCTTAAAATGCTGCATAGAGGTTGACTGGGGCCATGGAAAAGGCACATAAGTTGCCTAGGGTCACATGGCTTGAGTTTCTCAGAAGTAGCACTTGCACTCAGTTCTTCCTGCTTCCAAGGCCAGCTCTCTACCTCACTGTGTCACTCTCCAATTATTATCACCGTTCTTCTCTTTACATTTTCATATAGTCGGTCTTCCCATCTAAAGTGTAAACTCTGTAAGAACAAGAACATTGTTGCATAACTCTCTCAAGTCACCAAACTTTTACTAAGCACTTACTCTGTGCTAGACACTGTAAATATGAAGACAAGGATGAAACATGCTCTTGAGGGTCTTATTATCTACTGAGGGATACAGCACATATGCAGATTGAGAAGGAGGAGAGTCAAGAAGGACTTCCTATAAGAGGTGGCACCTTAACTCAGTCTTAAAAGAAATGAAAGATTCTTAAAGCTAAAGAGAAGGGAGCTCACTCCAGGCTCTCCTGGACCCAGTCAGAGTAAAGGTCTAAAGACAGGAGACAGAACAAGTGGGACACTTTGCTTATGCTGAGTTTGAGCTGCCTATGGCACATCTACACTGACACACATCCCCTGTTAATGCAGTGCTTTGCATGAGAGGCATTCAATAGATTTGTTGATTGACTGATTTGAGAGTAGTTACTATAAAAGACATGCTCAGTTCCTGACTTTAGCTTAGACTCACCATGACAATTCGTGCTTGAGAAAGAAGCCTATGAAAGAATATGATCCCCTCTCCACTAAAAGTCTATATCTACTGCAATTAACAAAGGCAAATGGTCCCTGGCTCAGATTTTGGCTTGGAGGCTAGGAATTCAGAAACAAGCCCCAGTCTCCAGCACCTTGACCTCCTCCGCTGCTGATTCCCCCCAACTCTGCCAAGCTAATTGCCGAGAGAGTAATCTCATTATTGGTTACCTGTCCTCGACAGACCCTCACCACAGGACAGTCTATTAGAGCCGACTGCCTATTAGTCTTTGCCATCCTGAAGCCGAGTGAGTGTAACTGACTCAGACCCATGTGTTAAATACTCCATCTGTAGCTACCCAGCCTGAAGCCTGCCAATGGCTCCTCTCTCCTGGCCGCCAAACCTCTCCCAAAGAACAGCTCAGTCCAGGGTCCCCAGGTCCCAAAAGCTGCCTTTCAGACCCTCTAAGAAAGAAGTCTCATGTGAGGTTCCCTTCTAATCCATCTGCACCAAGAAAGAAAAAAGAAAAACTGAGCCCTGGGCTCTCCCACTCTCAACAGCAGATCCCAGCCTTGTATTTATTAACCGTCTGCCTGGTGATAAATGCTTCCATAGATGGTTTTGCTGAGGTGTAAATAACTTGATGTTCTCCCTAAAGTTTAATTCCTGTAACGTGCCTCTTGGCTTGTATTTCCTTGACTTTTGGACTTTAGAGACTGTGCCTGGTATATTAATTTAGGTTTTTGAGGCAAACTCTCTGTATATTCTATGAATTTACTCGGATTTCTTGGGTCAGTGAAAATCCCACCAGATCCACCACAATGGATCTCAAGGCTTTTGGCATTCTGGTCAGTGGGATCTATGTAGCCCATGGTGTTTGTATGGTCCCAAGGAGATGAAAGGACTGAGGGAGCTTCCGAGTAGATACCCTGAGTTAGGACAACTATCTTAAATCATAAAATTTCCTTCTGGGGAAACTGCTGACTGTGGAATCAGAGAGTAAAGACTGAATGAGCGTGGGGAAAGTAGGGTGACATATTCCAACTATGATGACAAAGAAGAGCAAAATTATGGCATGTGAGGATTGGTTGGAGGAACTAAAGATGGTTAAATGGGAGAAAAGACTGGAGGTGGGGAGGAAAGAAAAGATGGCATGGTCTCGCTCTTCAAGTATGTAGAGGGTTGTCCAGTGGAAAGAGGATTAGTCATGTTCTGTGTAGCTCTAGAAGGTAGGATTGAAAACCTTTCAGTAGCTACCAATTTGTCAACTGAATCAAATACAAACATCTTAGCTAGTTGCTGAATGCCCTCACAGAACTATGTCACATTAAGGCCCCTCACATTCTCCATTCTCCAAAAAAGTTAGACTGTTCATGGGGCTATAAGATCATAGATTGAGAGCTGAAAAGGGACTTAGAAGCCATTGAGTTTGAATAATAAAATGAGGCAGACTGAGTTTAAGTGACCTACCCAGGGTCACACAGATAGTTAGTGCCTGAAACAGAATTTAAACTCAGGTCCTCGTAATTCCACTTTACCCAAACATATCTTATAATTTCCTTTTAAAATAAGGCTTTCCTTATAAAAACTCCTACTATGTGTTAGGCAAAGTTGGCAGTATGGCAAAGTAGATAGAGAGTTAGCTCTGAGTAAGGAAGGCTCAAATCCCGCCTCTGCCGTACCCTGGCTAAGTGTCCCTGTACAAGACATGTAACCTCTCAATGCCCTGGGAACCTCCCTAGGCCTGTAAGTCGAGAATCAGGTGTCAATCAGTATTGCTAGAGGAAGTTTTCTCATATGGAGTTCCCTATATGAATGATACAATGAGTCCTGTCCAAAAAAAAATAAAATGTGCTCTGCACTAGGGACATAGACCAAATCAAACAATCATTGGCCATAGCATGTAAGTTTTCTCCAGGGACTGTTCTATTTGATCTCTGTGTCCTTTGCACAGTCCCTGGCACACAAGAAATGATAAATGCTTATTAATTGATTGGGAGGAAATAGTATGAGCCTACATAAATCAATATAAATAGACACAAATAAATCAATACATGGATAAAGGAAGGAATGGATGAATGAAAGGATAAATGCAAATAAATAGATACAATAAATGAATGAATGAATGAATAAGTAAATGAATACACAGACAGATGAATAGATAGATAAACGAATAAGCACAAAGTAATGGTGGTAGTGGTGTATTAAACTAACACATGAAATAATCTCTTCCAATAGGAGATGGGACTTGAATAGTCTTCAAGGGAGATCGGTGTAACAAGAGGGAAATTATTCCAGGCCTGGATAATAACTTGTGCAAAGACATGGCAGTGGGAGGTCATGTACGGGGAGCCGCAAGTAGACAGGTTTTGGTGGAATGTCATTTGTTGGTGGATGTCATGTAGGATCAGACCAGGAAAGTCAATTCCTTTCTCTGGGTCTCAGTTTGCCCCTCTGTAAAATGAAGGGGTTGGACTAGAATATCTCTAAAGTCCCCTTCCAGCTCCCAGTTGATCATCCTATGATATCCTTAACAGGATTAGCAGTGCCCTTTCTCTGTCCTTTCAATTAGAATCACAGCCATTGACCTTTCATATAGAAATGTCTGTGTTGTTCACTTATCAGGGTCACTTATCACAATAGAAATTCCTTAGTAACCTAAGCAACTGGATAGAGAGCTAAGTATGTACCACCATTCCCCACCCCCAAAGGCCAGTAGTCATTTTGCTCCCTGGAAATCCCTTTAGCCTCCACACAATCCCAAGCTCCCTGTGTGGGCTTTGTTCTAGTGTATCCAGCTCCTATGATGATGGTAAAACCAGAAGCACAGGGAGCCAATGGCAGCTGTGGAACCATTCATTCATTCATTCATTCACTCATTCATTCATTCACTAAATGTGTCCTGAGTACCACATCCAGAGTTCAGCACTGGCTACTTTGAAGAAACAGAAAGATGCTGCAAAAGTGGATATTTGTTTGACGCAGGGGTTGACAGATGGTTACTGAGATGCCTTATAACTCTCTAACTCCAAGATTCTATGATTCTGATTCTGAGATACAATCTCTGCCTCAATAGAACTCATTGTCCATTGTGACATACTGAAATAAAGCTAACACTTTAAGGCTTGCAAAAGGATATATGTGTGTATATAATGTGTGCACAAATTAGTGTATACAAGATACATATAAGTAGATCAATATTAACCCTGGAGTGGGAGAAGTATTAGAAGCTGAGGAGACCTATCAAAAGTGGTCCTTGAGTTAAATCTTAAAGGGCTCTGGGGATTCCAAGAGATAGAGGTAAGGAGGCAGAACATTCTAGGCAGTGGGCATATCCTGTGTAATTTTGCATTGGGAGGTGGTGCCTGAGGAACAGAAAGAGGGACAAAGTGACTTCACCATGGGGTAGGTGAAGAAGATTAATGAAGTAAAAAGGTAGGAAGGGGCCAAGTTGTCAAGAGCTTGAGGAGGTCCAAAGGGTGACCCCGAGAACCCAAGAGCTCAACCTGTCTCTGTGAATCAATCCAAGTGCCCAAGTACAAATTGGAAGAGTATCCCAAAGGAACTGCTAGACTGGTTTGAGGTTGAGAAAGACATGAGCAGCAAAAGGGCAATGGAGGAGGCATTCAGGAATAAAGGCTATTGTAGAGTTGAACAAGGTCACCAAGGGATAAGGATTGGGAAGGCAGGAGAGTATAGGCATAGCATGGGGGATGACTTCGGTAAATAGTGAGGGGATTAGAAGATTGGAGATCAGGGTGAGAATAAAGAATAAGGTTAGTAGTTTTAAGGTAATTGGATTGATGGAATGACAGCTGATGAACCAAATTCAGATATTTGAGGGGACACCAACAAGGATTTTGAAATCCTTGAGTATGAGGCAGGGAGGTGGGTCAATTGATATAAAAATGCACCTGGAGTCAAGCAGACCTGAGTTTGAATCTGACTGCAGACACTAGCTATATAAACCTGGGCAAATTATTTAACCTCTGTTTCCCTTAGTTTCCTCATTTTATTCATAAAATGGAGATAATAATAAGACCTATCTCCCAGGTTTGTTGTGAGGATAAAATGAAGTAATAATTGTAAAGCACTCAACACAGTGCCTAGCACATAGTTAGTAGTAGTAGTAGTAGTGGTAGTAGTAGTAGTAGGGCAGGAGGTAAGATGGAGAGGGAGATTGTAAGTCAAACACTGAATTCTTTCAAAAGGAAGGAAAATGGTATTGGGGTCAGTAAATAACAACCACTGGGATCTAGATGGGGAGTTAACTTTGAAGAGAGAAACCTTCAAAGGAGAAACTGATGATGCCAAATGATGGCTGTAAGTGAACTCAGTGGTATAAAGGAACAAGCTTACACCTCCATCAGGATCAGTGAACTGGCCAGTGCTACTGGACAGGATGGCCAACCATGAAGCATTAGAAGGGGGACATCAGGTTTCAGTGAGTTACTGAAGAAGGAAAAAACATGAGAGGAAAAGGTCTAAAATAAGGGAAGTTTATTTATGATTGAGCAGGACTTCAGAAGATACAATGAAAGAGGCAGGCAGATTTGGCTTGGGATCTTATGGGCCTCAGGCTGAAATGGATGATAATGAGAAGTAGACAACAGAAGGAGGTGGGGTATTGTTCATGATCGACTGGGAAACAGGTATCAAAGGGATGAAGGGAATTAGGGATGGAGGAATGAGCACAGGTAGAGTATTGGTGGTTGGAAGAAACTCCACTGATGAAGGCAAATGGTTAGAAGGGTCAAGGTCTCCAGACAGGGTCTTCTCAGGTTACCCTTTGATTTCCTGGTTCCACAATCTGGTGTAGACCAAGCAAGTGAGCAAACGTTAATAAAGTGATCACTATGTGGTAGGCACTGTTCTAAATGTTGAGGATACAGATACAAGCAAAAGGACAGTGCCTGTCCTCACTGAGCTGATATTCTAGGATTGGAGAGGGATGGTGCATGGCACCATGGTAGAATAGGATTAGTAGTGAAGAGCTCACTGACTTTGAAGCCAGGCAACCAGAGTTTGAATTCTGCTTTGGCTGCTGGTTATGTGACTTCACAAAAGTCCCCTACTCCTCTCTAGGAAGAACTATGTGTTGGTGAAACCTTTTGGAAACCATTTCTGGGGAAATTTCCAGGGAAGTCAGTAGGTCCTACTTGGATGGGTGGTATCATATCCAAAGTGGTAGTAGTGACTTTGGGTGCAGTCATCTGGACCAACAGTGCTGATTAGAAGCCATCCAAACTGGCCAGGTGGTGCACGTGGAAGTTCTCCATACCAAGAGGCCAAGCAGTCAGCTTGATCCTTCTCCTTTGGACTTGTAGACATAAGCTGTCACTCATCACCCTAAGTTCTCTTACTAGCCCCTCTGTGGGCCTCTTTGTTGGAACAGAATTCCACTGTGTGTTGTCTGCAATCAGAATCTATGCTCAGACCTGATGTTCTGTGTAAGATTTCACGAATGACAAAAATAACTTTCTCCTGATGTATTTAACATCTGGCCTGCCAGATTTATGCTGAAAGCCAAAAAATCACTACCTTGACAAGCAAAACCTCACTTTTTAGCAAAGCACGGGTGTCAGGTTTGGAGGTGGCCAACGTAGGACTCTTTTCTGTAGTGCCCCCGAATTTTAGGAAGGTGAGAAGTTTGCAAGGCTCCTTGGGTTCTTGGGAGTCCCCAGAGTGGTAGTTTGACTTCAGAGTCTTTCTAATATTTGTCACAGATGTGTAACCTTGGAATACTTTATGCAAGCTGTCCTTGAGGTGGAGTTGATGAGGGAGATCACCCCACACCTCAAGGGTTGGGGGACCTAAGAGTTGTTATGGACCCTAGGCTGGTCCCGTAGAGTTAAGCAGTAGGTCCAAGAGGCAAAGAGTAGGGGAGATAGGGAAGTGTTCTCATTGCATCCAAGGGGGCCTTAAAGGTCCTAAAAATACAACCAATGACATGTGGGGCTTTGAGGAAACTGATCTTGGCAGTTTACAAGCTTCATCCTCCCCTCTAATACCAGGGCACTACTGGCTGCAGGTCATGCCTCCCCTTCTTCATCTCTAAGGCTGATCTTGACGCTCCATTTCCAGCTCCAAAATCATGGTCAAGTTTATCGGAATCCCCACGGTTGCTGGCACTCTCTTCCTCTTCGGATTCTGTGAAATACCTAGTGTATCTTCACAGTTGAATGTGAGCCCCTCAAGGACAGGTCATTTTTGTCTTTGTATCACCTGTAACCTGGCACAGGGCTTGGTACCTGAGGGCTTAGTGCTTGTTGAAAGTTTGCTAAATTGAATTAGTCATTTCATTCCTTGCCCCTCTCCCGGCCCTAATTCTTTCATCTGTAAAATGGGAATATAACGTTTCCACTAGAAACTTCTCTGGATTATCACAAGGCAAGTGCTTTATGAACCCTAAAGTGTCACAAGATTAGAAGCTCTTTTAGGGCAGGAATTGTCTTTTGCCTCTTTTTGTGTCCCCAGCTCTTAGCACAGTGCCTGGCACATAGTAGAAATTTAATAAATGTTTAATGTTTATTTGTTGACTAATTATCTTTTTGTGGTGGGAACAAGGGTGAAGAAGAGGAGCAAGAGTTTCTGGATCCCTTTTCTGATGTGGAAAATAGCCTCCACTGAAGCCTATTTCTCTCCAAATATCCCTCTCCTCCAGCAGTGAGCTAACTGGAGCCAGCACTGAAGGGCTCAAATGTGTGAGCATTTCCATTATCCTAAATAGGCAATCACCACAAATCAGGGCTTGATTTTTTGTTTTGTTGATTCTCTAAATGTAAAAAAGTCTTAATAATGCAGATTAAACTTTAAAGTGTGTGCATACTTGAAGAATCAGGTTGTTTAACAATTACCACCACACTCTGGATCGCTCTACAAACTTAGCTTGAAGCCTTGGGCAGGAGGGCAAGAGAATGCTCAGGGAATGGATCCCTCACCAAACTGGAGATCTGGTGACTGTAGGCTAACAACAGGAGGAAAAGAACAAGAATGAAAGCAATGATGATGATGATGAAGATGATGACCACCATTTATATCGCATTTTCAGTTTTGCAAAATGCTTTACATCCATAATCTCATTGACTTCCTAACATCCCTACTTTACTTTTTCAATCTGTTTTCTTTTTCTTTCTCCATAGCTATTAATCCCCCTCTCTCACTCCTTCTGCCTGTTCTTACTCCCATGTTTTCTCTCTCAAGATCCCTCTCTGTTCTCTGTTCTTTCCTCTTTTGTCGTTTCCTTTCTCACTTTGTCTCTTCTTGCTCTCCTCTCTCAATCTCCTTATCTCTCCTCTCTCAATCTCCTTGTCTCTCTCCTCTTTCCACTCCTCTCTCATTCTTCTGTCTCTTCTCCACCTCTCTCCTCTTTCCCTCTCTCTCTCTCCCTCTCCTTCCTTCCTCAGGAAGGAGATACCAGTCTCCACCCAACCCCCTGCCTTGGGAAAGTCTCCCCTCCTTATTATCTGTCTCTGCCATTCTTGGATGCAGGCCACTAGAAACAGAATGTGAGAAAGCAGAAACTCATGCATTTCTTCCAGAGAGGAGAAGGAGCTTCTGTTAGTGCATTTAGTCCTGGGAGTTGAGTTTCTCACACCTCCATTACATTTCCAAATGGTAGGTAGAGGCTGTTGCTTTTCCCTTTGGTTGGGCTGCGTAGCACATCTCACCAATTAAAATGCATCCCCACCGTAAAATCACAACAGGGCCAGGCAAGAAGGGTACTGGTGTGTGATTTTTTTTAAAGATACTTTTGTTCAGAGTAGTTGAGATCTGTTATGTGACAGCCTTATGCTACAGATAACACCACTATCAGTGAGTGTTAATTGAACGCAACATGTGCCTAACTAATGGCTATTAACACTGGTTTAGGATTACTACCCTCAAGACTGGGGAATAATAAAAATAATTGGTGTTTGTGCAACATTTTACAGTTTGCAAAACCTTGTAAAGTTTACAAAGCTCTCTAAGTACATTAACTCCTTCAAGTTTCCCAACAACCCCAGGAGGTAAACACCCTAAATATTAACATCTCCACCTTACAGATGAAGAAACTGAGGTCCACAAAGTGAAAGTGACTTTCCCACACCCAGAAAGCATCAGAAGTAGAATTTGAAACGAGATCTGTCTGGACCCCAAGTCCATCAGTATGCCTGAGGGAGCTCTGTGGCAATGGAGAAAGTGCTGGACTCAGGATCAAGAAAACTTGAGTTCAGATTCTACCTCAGATACTTACTAGTTGTGTGCCTCTGGGTGAGTCACTTCATCTTTCACTTCATGCCTCAGTTTCCTCTTCTGTATATGGGAATAATAGGACCTACCTCATAAGGTTGCTACGTAGAGTAGGTAGCTTGAATTCCTTCCCCTTACTCTTATAACACCAACACCTGTTGTAGGTGTTGAATCTATGGAGAAGACTTGAAACAGTGGGAATTCATTTTTCCCCCAAGTCAATTGATTTGAGACCCAGCTGTGGAACACTTTGGCCCAGGAGAATACAAAAATCATTTTAGGACTTTGGCAAATGGTTCCTGAGACACCAGGGAACCTCCTTGCCTACCGCTTTTAATCTCGTTGTCAGCTTTTACCTGCTTCTACTTACCTGTGCTCCCTTGGAAACCACCTTGTGGATTATCTTTTCCTATGGGTTATTGCCTGCTTTTATTAAAGGGATTATTTGTCTGAGCCCTCATGCTTTTCTGGCTATGGAACCATAATGTAGACAGGTCAAATGAGATGATCTATGCAAAGCACTCTAACATGTCATATAAATGCCAATTATTTTACTACCATCACCTTCATCTTCATCATCACCATCACCATCACCACTGTCATCATCCACTTTGTCATTGTATAGTCTCATGCTGTGGGTTCCCACATGGACTCCATCCTTAACTTGCTGTGTGACCTTGAGCAGATGACTTATCGTTTCTGAATACATGTTCCTGAACCCAAGCACTCACTACCCCCAACTACTGTCGGTAGAGGAAGCATGTTATCTTAGGAAAAGCATCTAATTTAAAGTTAGGAGTCCTACCAGGTATTTACTAACTGTACAGCTATTTGCAAGTCAACATATCTCTTGATCCTGACAGTTTTCTCATCTGTCAAATGGGAGTAATACATAAATTCCCTAATTTATAAAATTGCTTTAAGGAAAGTACTTTACATACCTTAAATGCCATATAAATGGGAACCATTGCAATTATTATCACCACTACTTCTGTTGGATTGATTAATTAATGTAATCATCTTTATTACTTAGATTCTACAAAAGGTTCCATGATTCCTTGGTACAGAGTTATTCCTAATGAAGCAGGGCTACCTGGTAGACATTCTTCAAGAGGTGCTATGACCAAAACTTCTATTTCCTTGCCGATAAGCTGGTGATGAACCCCCCTGAAGTGAACTAGGCTGGTTCTCAGGTGACAGATCAGGCAGCGTTCATCACCAGCCTACATCTGAAATGCTGCCAAGTTTGTTAGGACTTGCTAGAGACTGAGGACCATGGCAGAGTGACTGAGAACCCAGACTCCCCTGTCTGACTGTGAAGCTTCAGAGAGGCCGGAGACAGAATAGAAGTACCTCTGTCTCTTGAGTAGCTTTAGAAATAGAAAGCACATTGTTGGAATAAGTGACATGTGACTAATACTGGACCAAAGTAGCTCAAGTGACCTTCCCCAGAGGGAACAAGAGGAACCTCTGAGAGGGCTTCGAATGAACCTTTCCCCACCTCCAACACATAATGACATGATTTGCATCCCAGAGTAACCTACTGATATTATACTTTTACACTTGTACTTACGCTCAGTCTTTTATATGTACACTTTGATATTTGTACTTATAATTATAATGTTTAACTTCTTATAATTATACTCTTATAATTATACTTTTATACTTAAAATTATATTTATACTTGTATTTATAATTACGTTTATGCATCTTATAATTATACTTTTATTATACTTATGGCTATGTTTTATACTTTCACTTATAATTATACTTTTATACTTGTTCTTATAATTATATTTTCCTTGCTCTGATAATTATGCTTTCATAGTTGTAGTTATCATTGTATTTCGATGCTTGTACTTGTACTTGCATATGCCCACTTGCACTTGAACTTCAATTTCTCTGTTGTGCCTATATTTTATACTTGCAATTGCTGTTAAATTTTTATACTTTTATATTTGATTCATGCTTTTCTACTTGTGTTTGTACTTACATTTTCATGTTTCTGTTTTCACTTAAACTTGTGCTTATTTGTACTTAAAAGAAGTAAATCCAGATGCCCTGATGGAAACCCTGGTTACAAATGGGTAAGGGAGATGCTATCCCCTCATTGCCATGTAATAGCTTGCTCTTCTTCATCTAGAATATAAGCTCCTGAAGGAAAGGAGCTGTTTCATTTTTGTCTTTATATGCCCAATACCTAGCACCCATAATAAGAGTTTAATAGATGCTTGTTGATTTGAATTGGGTGGGACTGAGTTGGGTTGAATTCGATTGGGTGAACTGGATTGAGTTGGCCTGGATGGGGTTGGATTGAATGGCTGCCATTTTGCCTACACACGTTCAAATCACAGGATCAGAAAATTCCAGGGTTGGAAAGAAATTCAGAGGCCAATGAGTCCAACTTCTATCTGAAAAACAATCCCCACTAAATTATGACTGGTGAGGAATCATTGAGCCTCTGCTTAAGACCTGAAGGAAAGGGAGTCAACAACCTCTCAATTCAGTCCATTTCAAGCATAGCTCTCAGGATTCTGAGACCAAGCCAAAATTTTGCTTTCTACAACTTCCTTCTCCTTTGCTGTGGTTCTGCCCTCTGGTTCTGAGAAACAGAAGAAGATAAATCGCCCTTTCACTTGACACACCTATCTGAAGACAATTATCATGTCCCTATTGAGCCCTCTCTTCTTTAGTCTACACATTTCCTGTTGCTTTGACAGTTCCTTACATGAGATACACTCAAGGCCTTTCACTATTTGGGTGGCTTTTCACTGGATGTCCTCCAGCTAATTAATGTTTCATTTCAGAACTGAACATAATAGTCCAGGGGTGGTTTAACAAGGTAGAATTCAGAGAAATTATCTATTCCCTACACATTGACGGAGATAAGATCCATTTAGGAGGTAAGTTGGGGGGATATGAACAATGAGAACACAGGTAGATATTATAGTCTCCTTAAGCAGAGGAGCCTGAGTCAGTCCTGAAACAATTGAGGGTTTAAGGAAGGAGGAGGGATCCTAGGAAGTATGCAGAATGTTCTGTTCCCCAGGGTCCCCAGGGACTCAAGAGTCTATACACAAACAAAACAAACACCCAAGGTGTAAATTAGTCCTATCTTTAAATATATAGATTGAATCGTGCATAAATTGGCACATCAGCCTACAAAGATATGCCGTAGGGAAAATGTTCCTGAATATCTTACGCACATGCAGGAATGGTCCAAGTTAGAAACACCTGATATATTGAAAACCATCCACACAAACACTCATTCATTCATTCAATAAACATTAATTCAGTGACTTTCAGCCATGGAACATGTTATGGGGAAGCTGGGTGGTGCAGTGGATAAAGCGCTAGAGTCAGGAAGACCTGAGTTCAAATTTGAGTAAGTGTCTACTTACGAGCTGTGTGACCTCAGGAAAGTCACTTAACCCCTTTCCGTTTCAGTTTCTATATCTGTAAAATGCCCACAATAAAAGCGCCTACCTCCCAGGTTTGTGGTGAAGATCAAATGAGATCATTATAAAGCATTTAGCACAAGACCTAGAACACAGTAAGCTTTCATGAATGCTACTTATTATGGCGAAAGCAGGAGATATAACGGGGGACAATATGTGTGCTTGTCGTTGTCTATGCAAGGTTGAGCAGTCTACTCAAAGGCGCCAACATTTTGGATGGACATGCCACGGAGGGTGTAGAGGGCAACAGATCGGATGGGAAGGCATGGCTTGATTGCATCATTGGAGGGAATCCTTAACCAAATGGGCTGTTTTGGCAGGTAGACTTACTGGGAGTCTTCTGTGGAGCCTGGAGGACCACTTGTCAGGTATATTGGAAACAAGAGGCATGGAACCCAAATAGAAATAGGAGCTGCTAAACTGTACATATGGATCCTCATGGGTCATATGTTGACTTAGAAAAATATGTGAACATAATCTATGTCCTATTGTCTTTATTAATTTTGTAAAATATTTCCCCATTACTTTTTTATCTGGTTTGGCAGTAATCATTGTGACCTGTAGGCTGTGCGCTTCACATTTCTGTTGTAGAAAGTCTTGTTCAAGTCTGGACTGGAACTGATGTCCCTTGTAACGAGGAGATTCTGGGATTCTATTGTTGTAACAACGGTGAAGACTTCATTTAAGTTCTTCCCATTGACAATATCAAAGACCCACTAAAACTCTGTGTACAGGGCCAGCATGGGAAGAGAGATCAGGTTTGTCCAAGCCTATCTCTGTCTCGGCCTTCATGAAGGTTTGTATCTTCTTCCTCTTAAAGAATATAAGTGAGGCAAGGAGACTTGTAACTTGGCCAGGGTCATAGCTGAAGCAGGATTCAAATCTAAGTCTTACTCATTCCAAATCGGGCAGTCTCTCTATCCATTGTCATGTTATCTACTTTGCTTGGTGCTGATAGTACAGAGACTCGAGAAGATGAGATAGTCTCTGCCCCCAAGGAGACCACATTTTATCCAGGGACACAACATACCCACTTCACAAGGTGCCCAGGTCATACTCCTTTCACTGGACTCTACTTCTCACTCTTCAGATGTTTCCATTTCCTTCCCAGCAGCCTGGCTCCCATGGGACAATTCCCCATTCCCTTCCAATTCCCTTTCTATCTTCACCCATTAAAATGTAAACATCTTAAGAGTAGCAGCTTTCGTTGTTGCTTCTATTTCTGTTCCCAATACTTAACATAGAATAACCGCACACAGTAAGAGCTTAACAAATGCTTTATCTACCTATCTGTTTACATGGATGAGTATATATAGTATATATGCCATATAAATACTGGGCAATTTCAGAAAGGAAAGACACTGGCAGCTATGAGATCCAGAGCAAAACTTCATATAAAAGGTGTCACTTGGGTAGATTCTTGAAAGAAGTCCAGGATTCTAAGAGGTGGAAGAGAGGTAGGATGGCATTCCAGGAGTAGCAGGCAGCCAGTCCAAAGGTGTACTAGAGGTAAGAGGTAGAGTATTGGATGAGAAGGAGGAGGAAGGTCATCTTGACAGGGCTATAGAATGAAAGAAGAGAAGGCATATATAAGTTTACTGGAGAGGTAGGAAGGAGCCAGGTTATAAAGGACCCCAAAGGGGCTGCTCCAGACAGGAAGAGACAACAGGAAAGCTACTTTAGCAAACATTCTCCATGAGCTATTGGGACCAAAATAAATCATCTCCTAGGGGCCAAGATGGTGATGAATCTCCAGATACTGGAAATACATTCCCTCTTTGGACCTGTACCTGAGGTCTTGATTCTCCAGCTCAATAGGACCTCCAAAAGGAAAGCCTCCAAGGATCCAATGTCATTTGCCTGCCATGATAATATCAAAGAGGAGAACTTAAGGATAGGATGCAAAAATTAAGCATTTTAAAATTACATCATCTGCCCAGTAAGCTTATTGCAGTAAGCCTGACAAGAAGACACCTATATTTCTATCTGGTATTGCCCAGACTTGAACAAGAGCAGTCTAGTATGGTAGCATAAGCACTTGCCTGAGAGGAACTTGACCTAGCATCTAGGCTTGGTTGGGCCACTGTGTGATCCTCACCTGTCTGGGTCTTATTTCTGTCAAATGAGATGATGGGATTGAATGAGCCCTTAGATTCATTCCAGCTTGACAAATGTACGCATGCATGCATGAATGAATAAAAAAAATATTTAAGAAGTGTTTACTATGTGCTAGGCACTGTGCTAAGTGCTTGGAATCCAAATAAAAGTCAAGTCACCACCCTCAAGAGTTTATGTTCTAAAGGGGAAGATGATACAAAAAGGGGGAGCTAGAAATGGATGTTTTATGATTTAGAAGTGGTCAAGAAAAGGAACATGTGCCCCCTCTGCAGCATTTTTCTAGAACAGAAACCACAAGCAAGGCAGGCTGGAATCCTAAAGAGGCTGTGTAACTTAGTGTCTAGGATACCAGGCTTCAGATCAGGGACACTTCAGATTAAATCCCATCTCTTCCACTTTGTACCTGTGAGATCATTGTCAAGTCTCTCAATCTCTCTGAGTCTTGACTCCTCATTCATAAAATAAAGATAAGATCCTTGATATCAAGGATTGCCTCTTTTGCATTTATAACCTCAGCACCTAGGACAGTACCTGACACATAATCAAAGCTTAGTACTGCTTTGTGATTTATTGATTGATTACAATACCCTGCCTCCTTCACTGGGTAGCTGAGAGGCTCAAAAGAAATAACATTAATACAGCATTTTGCAGACTTTAAAGCCTTGTAGAACAGTCAGCATGGCAGGAAATAAAGATCCAGTATGGGGCTTTAGGAAGACCTGAGTTCAAGAATTGCCTTTGACCTGTACAAGTGCTGGCAAGTACTTTACAAGTCTCTTAACCTCTTAATGACTCAGTCAAGTCTTGAAGATTCTATGTTGCTGAATGGTTACCATCTGCATTGGTGGAGGGAATTTCATCAACCTGGAGTTCCCTACAACATTTTGCAGATGAGAACCTAAAAAAAGTAATAGTAGATGTTTTAGCCATTATTATTATTAACCTAATGAGGTATGCCCCATTTACTGTCAATTCAGAAGACTTTGGCATGAAAATGCCAATCCCACAAGACTGACAATCTCAGCTCTAATAGAGGGTAAAGCCATTGAGGAAAGGGCCAGTTTCACTTAGGCTGTACCCCTAGAATCTCCAGATGCCCAATAAATGCTACTTCTGTTGTTGTTCAATCATTTTTCAGTTACATGCAGCTCTTCACAAGACCTTCTGGGGCTTTCTTGGCAAAGACACTGGTATGGTTGCATTTCCTTTTCCGGCTCACTTTGTACATGAGGAAATTGAGGAAAACAGGGTGAAATGACTTGCTTAGGGTCACACAGAGTGTCAGAAGTCAAACTTAAACTCAGGAAAATGAATCTTCCTGACTCCAAGCTTAGCACTCTATCCACTGCACCACTTGACTGCCCTACTAAATGCTTCTTAGGATCATAAATTTAAAGTCAGAAGGGAACTTGGAGGTCAGTTAGTACAACCCCTTGATTTTATAGATGAGGAACTTAAGACACTGATAGAAGTTACTTGTCTGAGGTCATGAGGTGAGCCCGTAAAAGGCAGCATGTGAGGAATTTTGATTGATTTGTTTATTGACTTGCTAACTGTGGGACATGTCAGTCACTTACCCTCTCTGCTTCTTAATTTCCTCACCTTTGGTGTGGGGCAATTAGATTCAATGACCTCTAACATCCTTTCCTCCTCTAAATCTGTGATCCCATGATTCTGGAGAGTTAATGGTACAAATATATAATTGTATCCTTGAATCCAGATGGTAGTGGGACTGACCCTAAGACATGTAGCCTGGAGATCTATGTTCAGATCTCAACTCTGCCACTCAACCAACATGTTTTCATGAGTACATCTCATTTCTTCTCTTGGCCTCAGTTTCCTGAGCTATAAAAGGGTGACAAATACATGTGGACCACCTATGCTGCAGAGTTATTCTAAGGAAAGCACTTTCTAAGAGGATGAATATTTATATCTGAGGATTTACAAAGCACAGTAGATAGGCTTTCTCATTGGATCATTAATAAACATCCCAGGGTGCACAATCCAATGAAATGCATCATACACCACAATGCTGAGAAAGGTCCACAATTTGATTTATGCAATTAAGCATCTTTCATTGAACCAGATGATCTCTGAGGCAGCTAGGTGACTCAGTGGACAGAGTGCTGGATCTGGAGTCAGGAAGACCTGAGTTCAAATATCACTTCAGATTCTTACGAACTGTGTGGATCTTCCTCAGTTTCCTCATATGTAAACTGGACATAAGAATAGCACCTACTTCCCAGGGCTGTTGAGAGAATAAAATTAAATAACATTTGTCAAGCACTTAGAACACTGACTGTTGGCACATAAGCAGGTGCCATGGAAATACTGGTTTCCTCCCCCTTTCTGGTTCCTTCTAGCTTCCAATCCTTTTGTGCTCTCCTCCCCTGCACATTCCCATCTGAACTAACTTCTTTACTCTTTTCTAATTTGACCAGAGATGATGGAGGCTCAAGAGACTTGCTAAGTAAGAGGGTCCTTCTCCCAACCATGTGTTATTGATGCCAATCATGTCATCTGAGCAGAGAAGGACCGGTAGAAGTAATCATACTCACCATCCGCATTATTAGCTTGGTCCCCCCACCCAGCGAGGCAAAAATCCAAGAGACACAGGTGTTCCAAACCCATTGAAGGAAGGCTCTGCTTCTCCTGATTGCAATTTCTGAAAAATCTGTTTGAAGCCTCTTGCTTCAGCAACATCTAGGTCACCTTCAGGAAGCTCACGCCTTCCAGTGGGAGCATTCTCAGGGGGACCGTTTGGAGAGGGATGGGAGAGGACGACTTTCTCTTGGTCATAGCTGGGTGAGCAGGTTGGCCTCCAGGAAATCATGAAAGGGCTCTGAGTACATCCTGCCCGCCCGGCCTCGTGTGAGCTTACGCTTACTGCCATCTGTTTTCGATCGAGGCTGAGCCCAGGCTGGTGTGTGTGGTCACAATCACACGGAAGACAGCTCTGCCAACAAATATGAAAATGTCATCTTTCATCCTGTCACGTTTTTCTGTTTAACCGACCCACAAAATCCACATAGAAATGGATGCCCCACCTCTGCAGACCCTCTCCCTCTCCCTCTCTCGCCCCCTGAAGAGATGTCCAACAGCATCTCCTTCCCTTTGAGGTTGGGGTTTTGTCTAAACCCAATACACATACAGATGGGGCTAACCCAAATAGGAAATATGAGCAAAGTGGTTGCATCCTTTTGCAATCAACGATTATAAAAACTGGCCCTCATTCTGTTCGAGAAGAACAGTCTTCCCATTTCCAGCAGGCCCCGTTTTGTTTTACATAATTGTAACCATCTCAGCATGTCAATTAAGATAGAATGTTACCTTTGGGATGGGATCAATTAAAGGACTGAAGATTGAATTTGGAAGCATGATTAGCCTGATTCACATTTTGCTCCAGTTTTTGGAAAAAAAAAAAACATACAGTTGTCCGATTCTGCCTGATCTTTGGGGTACATTTTATAAACTGATTTATTTCTTTATTTTGAAACAGAAACAGACCTGGGAGGCCTACCCATAACACTAACCATAGAAAAATGAAGAGAGTAGGGGGGGTAAGGGGAGGGAGAGGAAGAGGGAAGGGGGCATTCCAATTTGATTAGAGGAGATTGTGGACTTCTACTATGAAAAAATAGTGAATGAAGTCTCATCGGTTGCTGGATTTCTTCAAAACTGAAATCATTATGGTCTGGCCAACAGCCAGGAGCTGCTTTTTTTTAGGTTACAATTCAAAACAGCACACAGTGCATTCACTAGAACCTTACTCATTGGTGTAATGTCACTGAGCCTGGCTTCTGAAAATAGACAAAGGACTTTGTGTCCCAAAATGTTCTTCTGGCGGAAAATTGATAGCAGCATGAGATACGCTATTACTGGGCTTGGTTCTGCCTCCCCCATTTGTGCTGACTAAAGTGTTTGAGAGGAGAGCTAGAGAATCCAAATCTGACAGGCTAAGCTGTGTGTGCTGTCTCAGCCATGGAGGCTTAAAATAAATGCGGAATGAAGGGTCTGATGTTCTCAATAGGAACATAGTGAGTTTAGTCAAGGATGACTAACATATAAATTCAACATCATACTAGGTGCTGGTAATACAAAAAAGAAAAATTAAATAATCCCTGCTCTCAAAGGAGCTTCTCTCTCACTTTGGGGATGGGAAGAAGGAGATCCAACCTATATGTAGGTAAATAAATGAGAAGCAATTTCAAGAGAGAGTGCTCACCACTGGAGGAGCAAAAATGACCTCGAATAGAAGGTAGAACTCGAGTTGTGATTTGAAGGGAACTAGAGATTCCATAAAGGGGGCAGCTAAGTGGCATAGTAGACAGAGCACTTGGCCTGGAATCAGCAATATTTGAGTTCGAATCCAACCTCAGACACTTACTAGCTATGTGACCCTAGGCAAGACATTTAACCCTGTTTGCCTCAGTTTTCTCATCCATAAAATGAGCTGAAGAAGGAAATGGCAAACCATTCCAGTACCTTGCCCAAGAATACTCCAAATGGGGTCATGGAGAGTCAGACATGACTGAAAAATGACTAAAGGGATTCCATGAAGTAAAGGTGAAGAAGATGTGTTTTCCATATGTAGAGACTATTTGTGCAAAGGCCCTAAAGTGAGATCTCAAATGTCTTGACTAGGACACAGCTAGCAGACCCATTTGACTAGAATAGAGAGTGAATTAAGGGAACTAACAGGAGCAAATCCATCAGCAAGTATTTATGAAAGCTCACTCTACTTTAGGCATTGAGGTTACCAGTCTAAAGGATGAAATAATCCCTACTTTCAAAGAGTTTCCACTTTCATGTGAAGACAAGAAGTCGATGTGTGTGTACCATTAACATAATTATTAATATAAAGTGCATAAATGCAAATACATACAAAGTAGTGGAATATAAGGTTATTTGGGAGGGAAAACACTAGTTGTTAGGGGGGAGAGAAGGGAGCAGTGCCCAGGAAAGGCTTTTCATAGAAAATGGTGCCCAAGTAGCATCTTAAAAGGAAGAGAGGAACTCTGCAAGGTGGAGGTAAGGAGGGAGTGTCTGATGGTCAAGGTAGGTGGAAGTCAGATTGTGGAAAGCTTTAAATACCAAGCTGAGAATTTTTTCTTATTTCATACTAGAGAAAATAGGAAGCTGTAGAAGATTTTTTAGTAGGGGGATGATATGATCAGATCTGTGGCAGCTGCATGAAAAATGAATAGGAGATGGAAAGGCATGAAGCAAGGAGATCACTTAGGAGGGTTATAAATATATTTGCTTCCTCTTTTTGACATTCTGATTTCCCTAACAGTGATGAAGAATTTTTAAAAGGGAAAAAATCTAGCTTTCTTAGAGTTCTCTGCCCACCCCAACTCCCCACATATATATACACACTCTATCTTTTCTTTGGTCGCTTCCTGTTAGGAGTTGTTGCTAAGTCAAGCTAAGTGAGCACAGGCACTGTGTTGAGATCCAAAATCAGTCAAGAATTGCTTCCTGAAGGCAAATTAATCATAGGTCTTGGCATTGGGGCTGGGAAACTTGGTGACCAATGCCCACCCCTTCAAATGGTGTCCATGCTCATCTTCACCATAATCAGCACCACCTCTGAAGAGTCAGATTTAAGACGGCTTTCCTGAGAAGTGAAAGAGATTTCAGCAGAGCCTATTTCTCCATAAATAACATATCAAAATATAACCAAATAATGTGGCTGACTTTGCCAGAAGGCAAACCTTTCCATCTGGAGATAATATCTTCCAACTGAGAGTCATTCAAGGTGCCCTTCTCAAGAGAATAGGCAAGCCGACCACTCCCCAGAGGAATGGCTTCCTATTTAAACAAATCCCATGCCCCCCATTCATTTTTTTAGAAGGCCATGCATTACTTGCTCCTGTTTGAGAGGAATATATTGAATAGATTCCTCTCTTGTATGTGGAAAGAGCAATGTGATCCTTTGCTGAGTATGGTCTGATTATACCCAAAATACTGGCAGAGGTGCTGAAAATAGCCCATACCATGCTGACTAGGTATTAGCTTTTCAAGAGGAAAGAAAGTAGATTCAACATTGATCACTCATGTGTTCCATTTGACCCAATAAAAATACTAATGGGCCAATTTCCCAGAGTCTATCTGATTTCTGGGGACACCTAGATGGTGCAGCCAATAGAGCACTGGACCTGGAATCAGGAAGACTCATCCTCATGTGTCCAAATCCAGCCTCAGACACTTACTAGCTGTGTGAGCTTGGGCAAGTCACTTAACCCTGTTTACCTCAGTTCCCTCATCTGTAAAATGAGCTGGAGAAGAAAATGGCAAGCCATTCCAGTATTTTTGCCAAGAAAATCCCAAATGGGGTCATAAAGAGTCAGACACAACTAAAATGACTCAACAACAACAAAAAACCCAATTTCTAGAAAGGAACTTAGAGGTCTACAGGTCTAAACTCACCTCAATTTTTATAGAATAGGAAACAGGTTATAGGACCAAAGTCATGCAGATATACATGGCAGAGCTGGGAATCAAACCCAGCTCCTCTAGGTTTAAAACCATCTCTCATTCAAAAGTGACATATGAAAGCTTCCTGGATTAGAGTCATGAAATGTAAAATCAAATATGTGGAAGGACCACAGACTTGAAACTGAAAGAGTCCAGAGAAATCATTGAATTCAATCCCAGCTCAATTTTACAGATGAGGAAACTGAGGCTGAGAGGAATAAAAACAACTTGCCCAAGGTCATTTATGTAGTCGATAGCAAAGCAAAGATGTTAATCCTGGTCGTCTGACTCCAAAAGTTGATGATCATAGAAACTCAAGCCTTGGAAAGACTCTCAGAGGTTGACTCATCTAACCCATACTGGAGCAAAAATCCCCTCCATGGTAAACTCAACATGTGGTTATACCACCTTTGCTTAAAGATATCTATGGAACAAAAGCCATGCCACTTTTGGAGAGCTTCCATGGTGAAAGATTGTGTCCTAAAGTCTAATTCAGACCCTCTCTGTGACCAAAGGGAATCTAATCCCATTTTTACATGACATCCCTTCAAAAACCTGAACATAACTAGGATGTTCCCCATCCTACCAAGTCTTCTCCAAGCTAAACAACTCACTCCTTCATTCTTCTCTGGGCTCCACTCCTAATGCTCCAGACTTTTCCCCATCTAACCTCCCACTGTCTACCCTTCCACCTGTACCCTGACTTTTCAGCTCTCTTTTATGTGCCATCTTCATCCTTTAGAATATAAGCTCCTTGAAGGCAGGCTCATCTTCCTTACTTGTATTTGTATCCTCATCATTTAGCAGTGTCTGGATCAGAGCAGATATTTAATGAATACCTGTTGACTTGACTTGATTAAATCCAATTCCTTCAACTGGTCCCTTTGTACCACGTCCCTTTGACATCCTAATGGTCCTCTAGTTTGTCAGAGTCTTTAAAATGTGGAGCCAATTATTAAATTAAACATTCCAGGCATCTGTTGGCTAACCCATCCTAGGCCTTAAAAATTTTCTAGTCCCACCCACACACTTTGCAGGGGTGGAAACTGAGGACCACAGAGGGGAAATAACATGTCCAAGGCCACACAGCTACTTGGTGAAAGGGCTATGAATGGAACCCAGATCACTTGACTACCAAGTCAGTGGTCCTTCTACTGCAGCACAACATTGAATTCTTATTGTAGTCAATCATGTTATTTGGCACTTAATTATTCTAGTCATTGAGTCTCTCATTCATTCATGTAGCAAACATTTTTTGAAAGCCTACCAAGTGGGACACTGAGACAAGCCCTGTGGGAGATGCTGAGTATTCACTTTTGCAGTCCTCTGGTTTATACTCTAGTTCTACAGTGTGAAGTTTGTCTTGCCTTCCCAAATGAATTGTTGACTCCTAAAGTGCAGAGTGTGGTATAATCTTTGCATCTCCTACTGCACATAATATTTGTAGGTGGGCAGCAAGAAATCAAGATGTATCGACTAACTGCTTAAATGATTGGAGGCTTCTGAAAACAATACAGATAGTGGTTTGCCATCAAGAGAGATTTCAAAAATCTCCCTTATACATAATAGGTGGTTAATAAATATCTGATAAGAGGAAGTGACAAAGAAGGAAAGAGGAAAAGAAAGAAGAAAGAAAGAGAGGAAGGAAGGAAGGAAGGAAGGAAGGAAGGAAGGAAGGAAGGAAGGAAGGAAGGAAGGAAGGAAGGAAGGAACCAAGGAACCAAGGAACCAAGGAACCAAGGAACCAAGGAATCAAGAATGAAAAGAAGGCAAGGATGGAAAGAAGGAGAGAGAAAGGAATAAGAATTGATGTTGACTGATTTTGTAAGTATAGTCCACTGAGTGGGGAACAAATGCTAATTTTATATATGTGAGATTTGGAATTTTTTTATAAAAACAGCTAGAACAAAACCGTGTACTCAGTGGGCATTCAATGAATACAATTTTTTTGAAAAGACTACATTGGAGACTTTGTGACTGGATCACCCCTCCCAGTTAGGTTCAGTTAGCCCTGTGGTCATCACACTTTTTTTCCTCAGGTGGGACTGGCAGCCTCCAGGGAGCCAGAGCCTGAAGAGGCTTAGGAAGATGCTTTAATCTTCTTAATGGAAAGATCTTTCTATCCCCTAACTGGCTTTTTTATGGACAGATGCTAGCCAGAGGCAAGGGCTTTTTGCATTCTGACATTCGTTGGTGGGGATTATTTGAAGCCAAGGAGGTGCACTTTGGAGATGATTCCTTCAGCATCTTTTAGGGAAGAGATAAATGGATGCTCTTGTGTATGTCAATTAGCTTCTCATCATCTGCCCCATCTGTGAGTACAGTAACTCTGGAAATCAACTAGGCAGCAGTTTCAAAAATCTGGGCCACCCCTGCCTTGTTCAACCTTTACCCCATAATCATGACTGTAGACTCTAACAGTCTATGCTCTAATGAGGCAACTGCCTCAATTTGAAGACATTCTAATTGTTTTTTCTGCCTCACCCCAGAGGGATAAACCAAGCATCGTAGGTAGAAGTTACACGTTACAGATTTGTCTGATATAATAAGGTATTTCTTATTTTTAAGTCCGAATGGAGGTGACTGCCTTAGGGTGGAGTAAGTTCCCATCACCAGAGTCATTCAAGAAGGGGCTTTTGTGAAGGATCAATGTTTGAAGGACCGGCACATCGGGTAGAAAGTTAGCCACCGTGATCTGTCTGTGCTCTTCCACTTTTAAGAACCTGTGATTACACAAAATTCACTTTGAATTAGTAGAACTTACTGCCTTTCTTCGACCACAGTCATTTTGTGCATGTATTGTCTCCTCGGCTGGACTATGTGGTCTTGAAGGGTAGAAGTCTTCAATTTAAGTCAGCAAGACATTAATTAAGTACCTGCTGTATTCCAGGAACTGTCCCAAATGCTAGGGATACAAAGCAAAAATGAAACCATCTCTGTCTATCTTTAAGTACATTATGTTCTATTTTCTACCCACCACAGGGCCATGGGTTCCAATCTTCTTCTGCCACTTACTACCAATGTAAATTTGGTTTCTTCATTTATAAAAACAAAGATTTGGGGTTCCTGTCTAAGGTCCTTTCCAGGCTTAAGTCCTATGAAATATATAGTACTCAATGAATACTACTTGAATGAAATTGGATGAGACTGGATTTAATTGAATCAAATTGAATTGAATTGAATTGAATTGAAATGCAGCAGTTAGATGATTCTTAACCTTCACTTCCTTCGTTTGAAGTCTTAGACAGGAAGGCCTAAAATTAGAGCCTGTGAATCAGGACAGGCTCAGGTTCTAGTCAAACAACTGTGTTTGCTAGGGGACTTGTCATCTTTCATTCTCATGACCAAAATGGAGCTTCACATCTCTCTGGCCCTTCTGGATGGTGCAGAGGAGAGATTCATGGGAGACATTGATGGTCCAGAAGAAATCAAGTTACCTGAATATAAAAACTATTGTACATAATATATTATGTTGTGAATGATTGAGGGAAGGAGAACCTAAGCTTCTTAACACCATGTCCTTCTAAGGTTGGAAATGCTATTTACTGTGTCCAGCATTTCAACAGGAACAGATGTGACAGAAGTTATGCCCCAGCAAAACACTAGTTTTTGCCCACACAAAATACAAAGCATTATAATGGGAAGGGGAGATGTCAGGAGACACACTTGGTTTACAGGCCCAGTTCTGCTGCTGCCTGGCTGGATGACCTTGGACAAGTCACTAACTGGCCTACTTTTCCTGGAGGTCTTTAAGCAAAGGCTGAACTGTAATAACTGACATTCTGGAAACAAAATGAAGTAATGGTTGGAATACTACAGTTTGAGCCAAGAAGACCTCTTTTTAAAATCCTCCCTGGGTATTTACTGATTGTGTGACACTGAGCAAGTCAATTTCCATCTCTGTGCTTCAGTTCCCTCATGTGTAAATGAGGGGGTTGGACTCAATGGCCTTAAGACCCTTTCCAATCCTAAATCTGTAATACTCTGATTTACATGGTGATTATAGTTTTACACAGTGCTTTACAAATATTACCTCAATTAAATGAGATAGGTGCTTTTATCACTATTTTTCATTTGAAGAAACTGATGCAAACAGAAGTTAAATGACTTTCCCTGGGTTGCACAACTAGTAAGTGTCTGAAGTGAGCTTTGAACACACATCTTTCTAACCCCAGGCACAGCACTCTATTCACCATACTACCTCTTATTAAGAAGTACCATGATGTAGTGATACTGATATGTATGGTGACCTTAAACAAGTTACTTAAACTGACTGGACCTCAGTTTCTCTCTCTGTAAAATGAGGGAGTCGAACTAGCTGACTCCTAAGGTGACTCACAGCTCTAGATCCATGATCGTATGGTTTCTCTAAGCCTCAGTTTCTCAGAATTATATAGTCAGAACTGTACTTTAAGAAAGTCAGTTTGGCAGGATAGAATGTAGAGATGTCCAGGAGACCAACTTGCAGGATTCTGCAGTGGTTCAAAAGAACTGTGATAAGGGTTCAATATACAGTGATGGCCATGAGAATGTACACAAAGGGACAGATGTGAACAATGAAGTCAGTGATTGGACACTATCAAGGTGGCGGGGAGGAAATGAAAAGTCCAGAATAAGTCTGAGATTACAAACCTGTTTATCTAGAAGGATGGTCATGTCCTCTACAGAAATTAATTAGAAAAGTAGGTTTGAGGGGAAAGGAAAAGAATTCTTTAGTGAAACTCTCGGATTTGGGACATGTCAGTTATTGTTATATCAACATTTTAAGGAATAGGATGAAAACCTAGAAGATCACAGTGCACAGAGCACTGAGCCTGGAGTCAAAAAGACCTGAGTTCAAAGCCTGCCTCAAACACTTGTTAGCTGTGTGATCCTGGGTAAGTCACTTAACCTCCATTTGCCTTGGTTTCCCAACATGTAAAATGGGCATCATAGCAGCACCTACCGCCTACGGCTGTTGTTGGATTAAATGAGGTATTTGTAAAGTGCTCAACACAGTGTCTGGCCCATAGTAGGTGCCACATAGCTGTTATCTGTTATTATTCTCTTTGTAAAGCACTTTACAAACATTAAAAATCACTAGATAAAATGATAGCTGTGGTGAGGAGGAGCATGTAAGTATCCAATTGGCACAGTTGGAGGTCCTTGGTTGTCTGTACCCAAAAAGAAAGCATGCTTAGAGTGAAAACAGAAACAAGCCTGGGCTCCATCAGTGGGTAGTAAGTGTGAAAGCCTACCTGACTCCGGAACACTAAAGTCACTGCCACAGAAGCCTGAGTTGGTGATGCTTGCTGCCTAGTGACACTGCTTTAACTTCAGGTGTTGTGGCTAGAGCGATGACTCTGGGATCAGAAGACCTGAGTTTGTATCTGCATTGATCATTTACTAGCTGTCTTTCTTATTTGTCTCTGGTTCTTGAAGAGGACCATGACATGCAAGTGAAGTGAATCTAAGTGAGGGAGGGCTGTGTACAGTCACCAGCCTCATTTGTTCCTCTGGAACCATCCGGGTCCAGTAGTGATATATAGATCAGGATGACTGGAGATGGCCCTCACTTGCTGTCTACGACTATGGACAGGGCACTCCAACACTCTGTCCATGAATTAGATAGATAATAGAGATTATAGTGATAGATAAAAATGAAAGATAGAAAATAGAGAGATACATAGATGCTGGAGAGATATTAGATAGATGGGGAGAGAGATAAAAAAACATTTAGTAAGCACTCACTGTATACCAGACCCCATGCTAAGCAACACTGGAAATACAAGCACAATACAAACTAGCTTGGAGCTTACATTCTAATTTTATTGTTGTTCAGTCCTTTTCCGACCCATTTGCATTTTCTTTGCCAAGATTCCAGAGTGAATTGCCATTTCTTTTCTAGTTTATTTTATAGATGAGGAAACTGAGGCAAACAGGGTTAAGTGACTTGCCCACAGTCACACAGCTAGTAAATGTCTGAAGCCAGATTTGAACTTATAAAGTTGAGTCTTCCTGACTCCAGGCCTGGTGCTCTAGGCACTGCACCAGCTAGCTGTCCCTGCTTTCCAATGGAAGAAAACAGAGCTTAACAGGCTGTACTAACAAGACTATTCTGCCTCTGGATCACTTCCCTCCTCAATAGGTCCCTCTGTTCCTCAGGGATTCCCCTTCCATTCCCCTTCGCCTGACCTAGGAAGAAAGCCCCAGATGCCTCCAGTGAAACCTCTAGCCTAGTTCTGTCTGACTCATCTCTCAAGTGCATGGCTTAAAGCAAAATGTTCTCTAGAGATACTCTCAACAACTTAATGGGCTCCTTTTAAATATCTGAATCAGTAGTTTTGCAGTGCAAATACGCCTATTTAATCAAGATTCTGTTTCAGATCTATGTGTTAAAACCAGAAGTGCAAAAAGGAGGACATGACTAGAATATTCAAAAGCATATCCTGGAAGGGAGGACGTTTCCAAGTTTGTCACTTCTAATTAGGAATGAGGCAAGGAATCCTCAATGTTTGTTTTGAAAGGGCATTCCCTACTTAGAGACTAAAGGGGTTCAGTTTTGTGCCAACATATTGGATCAAAAGGAATTTCAGAGACTCAAGAACGTCCAGAGTAGGTCTGGAGGGCAATAGAAAATGATGATTTGGAAACGCTGCCAGTCAAATCAATACAGGAACAAATGAAAATATGATTCAATCAGCAAGTATGCTTTGAGAGCCTACTATGTGTCAGTTACTGTGCTTGGTATTAGGAATATAAATACAAAAAGGAAGCAGCCCCTGTTCTCAAGAAGCTTCTGTTCTAAAGAAAACAATTACTTTGCTTCTATAGGACATAGTAGAAAGATTCCCAGCTTTGGAGTCAAAGGACCCCAGCTCTTCAACTGACTATGCATCCTTGGCCAAATCACTTAACACTTGGGGTCTCAATAACTAATTTAGAAAACTAGAGAAGGGCAGAATTATAAGGGAACTTCCTAAGTATAGATGGAGGATAGAGTGCTGGACTTGAAGTCAGAAAGTCCTGAATTCAAATCCTCCCTTAGATAGTAACTGTGGGGACCCTGGACAAATCACATCACTTTGTTCAGCCCCATTTTTCTCATCTATAAAATGGGAATAATAAATAATAATATCTATTTCATAGGATTCTGATGGCCAAATGAGATTAACACATTTATTTTTTTAATTAATTTATTTGTTTTTAGTTTTCAACATTCATTTCCACAAGATTTTGAGTTCCAAATTTCCTTGCCATCTCTCCCCTCCCCCCACCACAAGACACCATGCTTTCTGATTACCCCTTCCCCCAATCCACTCTCCCTACTATCACACTTCTCCCTTCCCTTATCCCCGTCTCCTCTATTTTTTGTAGGGCAAGATAGATTTCTATACCGCATTACTTACCTGTATTTCTTATTTCTCAGTTGCATGCAAAAATAATTCTCAACATTCACTTCTAAAACTTTGAGTTCCAGCTTCTCTCCCTTCCTCCTATCCCCACTGAGAAGGCAAGCAATTCAATTTAGGCTATACATGTGTAGTTATGCAAAGGACTCCCATAATAGTCATGTTGTGCAAGACTATATTTCCCTCCATCCTATCCTGTCCCCCATTTATTCTATTCTCTCTTTTGACCTTGTCCCTCCCCAAAAGTGTTTACTTCTAATTACTCCCTCCTCCCATTTGCCCTCCCTTCTGTCATCCCCCATACCCCACTTATCCCTTTCTCCCCTACTTTCCTGTAGTATAAGATAGGTTTTCATACCAAACTGAATATGCATGTTATTCCCTCCTTAAGCCAAATATGATGACAGTAAGCTTCCCTTATTCCCTCTCACCTCCCGCCTTTTCTCTTCCATTGAAAAAGCTTTTTCTTGCCTTTTTTATGAGAGATAATTTGCCCCATTCCATTTCTCTATTTCTCCTCCCAATATATTACTCTCACTCCTCAATTTTATTTTTTTAGATATCATCCCTTCCTATTCAACTCACCCTGTGCCCTCTGTCTATATGTATACAATCCCTCCAACTACCCAAATACTGAGAAAAGTTTCAAGAGTTACAAATACTATCTTTCCATATAGGAATGTAAACAGTTCAACTTTAGTAAGTCCCTTATGATTTCTCTTTCCTGTTTACCTTTTCATGCTTGTCTTGATTCTTGTGTTTGAAAGTTCTATTTAGTTCTGGTCTTTTCATCAAAATGTTTGAAAGTCCTCTATTTCATTGAATGACCATTTTCCCCTGAAGTATTATACTCAGTTTTGATGGGTAGGTGATTCTTGGTTTTAATCCTAGTTCCTTTGATTTCTGGAATATCATATTCCAAACCCTTCAATCCCTTAATGTAGAAGCTGCTAGATCTTGTGTTATCCTGATTCTATTTCCATGATACTCAAATTGTTTCTTTCTGGCTGCTTGCAGTGTTTTCTCCTTGGCCTGGGAAATCTGGAATTTGGCTACAATATACTTAGGAGTTTTTCTTTTTGGATCTCTTTCAGGAGGTGATCAGTAGATTCTTCCAATATTTATTTTACCCTCTAGTTCTAGAATATCAGGGAAGTTTTCCTTGGTAATTTCATGAAAGATGATGTTTAGGATCTTTTTCTGATCGTGACTTTCAGGTAGTCCCATAATTTTTAAATTGTCTCTCTTAGATCTGTTTTCCAGATCAGTTGTTATTCCAATGAGATATTTCACATTGCTATTTTTTCATTCCTTTGGTTTTGTTTTATGATTTCTTGATTTTTAATAAAGTCATTAGCTTCCATCTGCTCCATTCTGATCTTTAAGGAATTATTTTCTTCAGGGAGCTTTTGGATCTCCTTTCTCATCTGGCCAGCTCTGCTTTTTCAGGCATTCTTCTCCTCATTGGCTCTTTGGATCTCTTTTGCCATTTGGGTTAGTCTCTTTTTGAAAGTATTATTTTCTTCAGCATTTTTGGGGTCTCCTTTAGCAAGCAGTTGACTCATTTTTCATGATTTTCTTGCATCGCTCTCATTTCTCTTCCTGATTTTTGCTCTACTTCTCTTACTTGATTTTCAAAATCCTTTTTGAGCTCTTCCATGGCCTGAGACCAGTTCATAATTTTCTTGAAGGCTTTGGATAGAGGAGCTCTGACTTTGTTTTCTTCTGTTTGCATGCTTTGGTCTTCCTTGTCACCCAAGTAAGATTGTATAGTCTGATTCTTTTTCTGGTTTTTATTCATTTCCCTAGCCATTTACTTGACTTTTGAGCTCTTTGTCAAGATAGCTCTCTGCTTCCAGTGGGGATAGGGGGGTGTACTGTCAACCGCTCAATCTCCCCACAATCTGTGGGCCTAGAGCTCCAGAAAGAGTGGCTGCAGCTGCCCCTGCTGCTGCTGTGACTGCCAAGAGTTCTTCCACTCCCTCCCCGCTCAGCCACCCTGGGGCTAGGGCTGGACCATTCCACTCTCCTGCACTGTTCCCACAGGCTTTTCCCACTGACCTTCCAATTTATCCTCAGTGTTTTGGGGCCATGAAATCTGGAAACCACCACACGTGTGAGAGATTCAGTCTCCCCAATTCCTGCCCAGGTCCCCTCTGTGCACTCACAGCCCACACTGGACTGTGTCCTGCTCCCAGTGTGGCATGATAGACACTTCCCAGCGACCTTCCAAGCTATCTTGGGCTGGAGATTTGCTTCACTCCATCATTCTGTGGGTTTTGCAGCTCCAGAATCTGTTTAGAGTCATTTTTTACAGGTATTTGGCAGGAGTGCTCAAGAAAGTCCGTGCTGTTACTCTGCCATCTTGGCTCCACCCCCTTGCTCCAAAATTAACAAATTTAAAGAATTCTGTAAGCTTAAAAATATTATATAAATCCTATAGATTAAGTAATAGTAATTAATAGAAATAATAATAATAGTGATATTACTGGTAAATCCATTGGATTTATCAAGCTTTCTTCTAGTCTTACCCCACTGCCCATCAATCGTACTCCAAGCCTTTTCTCATCAGAAACCCACCTCTGGCACTGAAATCTCTCAGATCTTTCTCAAGTCTTTACTGTTTGCCCCATGTCATCAATGAGTAGAGTATAAAGGAACCTAAGATGAGAGGAAGATAATGATTAATAATAATAACATTATTAATCATTATTATTCTGAGATGGAATGATTGCCTATTTCAGGAGGCACTCATTGGAAATCTTCACCTAAAGATTTAGAGCAAAGGTTCTTCTTCATTTTGTATCACAGTCCCTTGGGCAGTCAGTCTAGTGAAGTCTCTGGACCCCTTCTCAGAATCATGCTTTTAAATCCATCAAATAAAATGCATGGGATTTTAAAGGAATGAGTTATATGGGAAATATAGTTATCAAATTTTTAAAAAAGTTCCCTGGATCCAGGTTAAGAATCTGTGACTTAGGACAACCACTTATTGTGTATGAAATAATAATGGTGATGAGGATGATAATGGTGGTGGTGGTAGCGCTGTCATTGCTGCTGATAATGGTGATTATGATGATGACGATGATGATGATGATGATGATGATGATGATGATGATGATGATGATGACGACGACGATGATGATGATGATGATGATGACGATGATGATGATGATAGCACTAGCATTGTGCTTTAAGGTTTGCGAAGCACTTCACAAATATGATCCCCTTTTAGAGGATATTGATTTGTTTTGAGGAATGGGACCTCCGAGTCCCTTCTGGCCCTAAGGTTCTCTGCTTTTATCTTCACTGGCATCCAAGAAGTCTTCTACACCCAGTATTCTATGATTCTATTTCCCAATAGTGGTGCCATGCATGACATAGACAGTCAAAGTTGGTGAGCCAAAGGCCGCACCCTCTCTGAGCTAGTCCTCACCCTCTTCTGGCTGCTGCTAACTCACAGATAATTATTCATCTTTCTACATCTCTTTAAAGCTTACAAAGCCCTTTTCTCATACCCACAATGGGAGATTGGCAGGGGATTGGGGAAGGTATTTGGACTCCCTATTTTATGGGCAAATATGCCATCTTTTCCCAAGTGTGATGAGTCAGTACACTGTGGTACAGTGTCAGAGAGTCAAAAGACCTTGATTTAAATAAATCCAGGTTCTATTTTTTACTATCACTGTAACTCAGGTAAGTCACTTAATTTGCCTGGACTTTAGTTTCCTTCTCTATAAAATGGGAAATTAGATGACCTTCTACAGCTCTTGTTTTTCTCTTTTTGGAGACTGGGTCCCCCTACCTCACCCTGCCTGGAAGAGCAGAGGTCACTCATGTACCCAATTCCATTGCTAAGCAGCTAAGAAACATTGACCTGCTGTTTCCAGCCTGGACCACTTTGCCCCTCTGCCTCGTAGCCTCATTCTGCTCTCAGGGGTTCATCATATTAGTGCCAATGGACACCAAATCTGCTTATGTCACTATAGCTCAAAATTCCAGGGCTCAAGGGATCCACCAGACTCAGCCTCTCCATTAGCTGGGATTACAGGTGTATACCATCACAAAAGGCCCCTCTTGGCCCCCAGCTGATGATCCTTCATTAGAACAATTCCTAACAACTGAAGATGAATGAATGAAAAAAGCATTTATTTAGTGTTTGGGCAACAATCAGAAAAGTGAGACACTCTCTGCTTTCATGAGGTCCTTTCTATTAAGAGGAAACAACATATATGCAAGGTGTTAGCTACAAGTCAATTGGAAAGTCCATAGGGCCCAGCAGCATTCCATATCTCCAATCACCCACCCCCACCCCCCAGGAAAGCAGGATCGGTGATCCTGTGGGGGGCACTGCTCTCACTCACTCCCTTCTTTCCAGACAACCTATCGTCCTCCTTTGCTTGCCAGGTGGATATTTCAGAGCTACGTTTTCAACAAGTTTCAATCTCTCCTCCACAAGAGTCAAATTCCTGGCCCGGATACACTGGAATATCTAGCTCTTTGGGACTGATCTCTACCTTCCAGCTGTGTTGGGCTGGGGCATCCATCAGCAGCTCTGATTATCTCTGCTGGCAGGAAGATTTGGCAAACACCCCCCTCCTCTTACCCACTGCCCCTCACTCACATCCCCATCTTGATTACAGAAACTCTCTGGAAGCTTCTCCTGCCCTAGATTGCTTGGCCGAACCCTTCTCTCCGGTAGGAGCCTATTGGAGAGGAAAGAACATGATACTAGATATAAATAATAGAAAAAGAGTAACAAGCAACTCCCATTTCTCTGGAATTTGAAGGTTTGCAAACTGCTTTCCTTGGAACAATCCAGATAAAATGTAAGCTCCTCGTGGGCAGGGACTGCTCCATCTTTGTCCTTATATGGAAAGTGCTTAGCACAGTGCCCAGCAAATAGAAGGTGCTGACTGATGGATGGACGAATGTTATTGTCGCCATTTCAGAGATGAGGATACCGAGGCTCTAAGAAGTAACATAGCTGGCCCTGGGACACATATCTAGTGATAAGTGGAGATGGGATTCAGATCCAGGTCTCCAGACTCAAGTTCAAAGGTTTTGTTGTTGGCGTTGTTTGTTTGTTTTTACTTCTATCGTTAATTATTTAATAAATGTTTCTATGTGGCATCCACCGTGCCAAGCACCCAGGATACAAAGAAAGGAAAAAAGTACAAGAAGAGCTCCTGTCCTCAAGGAGTCTCCATTCTGGTGAGGCACCCGACATATCAACAAGCAGGTTCCATACAAAATACCTGGAGAGTTATTGTAGTCCTATGGGGCACCCACAATCCACAAGTGTTCATGGGCAGAAGGAGGGCAGACAATGTAAAAGCTGCTAGTGACACAAGAAGATACGTAGTGATACAAGAAGAAAACATTTCTGGACCCAGGGACTTGCAATTTCCAAGGCTGGGGTGGAGAGAGTAAAGCATAGGCAAAGATAAATACCAAAAATTGGTGCAAAGTACGTGGGAGTGGAAAGCAGCTACAAGATGGGAGGGGGCATTAAGAAAGATTGTGTCAGAGGTGATACTGGAAAGTAGGAATCCTAAAAGGCAGAAGCAGGGAGGGAGAGCATCCCAGGCCTGAGGCAGAGTCTGGCAAAAGGATTAGAACCGAAAAATGATGGGAGAAAGAGAAGGCTGTCTATATACATCCGGCAAGCTCAATACCTCTTAGAGTAGACATAAAGAAGGGGAAAAGATAGCATCCAAAACTTCCAGGAGGTCATAGGACTGCTCTCAAATGTCTCTCCACCAATGGGCAAAGTCTCAGCCACAAATATAAACATCTCTATGATAAATATGAATATTAAATTGCCTACAATAAATACAAAATTATTTCTATTTGTTAAAATATGAAATGCTGCATTTATTATAAATATTTGTTCATTTTATTTATGTTTCATGCACACCAAATTAGTTCATATTTATTATAACTTTATGACTATTTGCATTTATTATAAATACAAGTAGAAAATTATTTTACTTATATTTATGCTAATATGAAAGTAAAATTGTATATGTATAAATACATAAGGATTTATATTGCTACTAAATATAAAATTATTTATATTAACAAGAAATATAAAAACATAAGAACAGGAAATATTAAAATATTGAAAAGTTACATTATTAAGACATATAAATGTAAAATAAATTATTTATCATAAATATAAAATATTTATAAGTATAATTAAATGTATATTTATCAAATATAAATGCTACATATGCTGCTTAATATTTAATGCTTGTGTTCTGACATTTTTTAGTCATGTCTGATTCTTCATGAACCCATTTGGTGTTTTCTTGGTCAAGATACTGGAGGGGTTTGCCATTTTTTTCTTCAGTTCGTTTTACAGATGAGGAACTGAGGCAAACAGAGTTAAGTGACTTACCCAGGGTCACACAGCTAGTAAGTGCCTGAGGTCAGATTTGAAGTCAGCAAGATCAATCTTCCTAACTCCAGGCTCAGTGCTCTATCCATCGTACCACCTCATTGTTCCATATAAACCCAATGCTATTATTATTATGTACACAGGTAAGGAAATAAAAACCATTTACAAAGTAATTTATAAGGGGGAGGATCATGAGCTCCAGAAGCTGAGATTATCAGGAAGGGTCTGCTTAGCAGGTTACAGCTTAGATGAGCCTTGAAGGGAGCTAAAGAGTCCCAAGATCCAGAGTGAGGACCAGCTTCCAGGCAGATGGAGGAGGAAGATGCAATATACAGGGAGTGCCCTGGGCCAATCCTCTCAGGCCTCCATCAATTCATCACTAAATGTCCAGGCACCATGGTAGGCACTGTGGGGTGTGAGTACAAGAAAGGAAACAATCCCTGATTGCAAGAAGCTTGGGTTCTAGCCTGCCTCCTCCATGGAGTCTTTCCAAACTATCTAGCTCAGAGCTAAAATGCAGGTGCTTGCATTAATTACAATATCCTTGCTGCTTCATCTGGCACTTCCCAAAGGGACCAAGTACTTTCTCCACAATGATGTTGAGAGATGGGTGCCAATGTTCTGATCCTAATTTATAAATGAGGAAACTGAGGCTCAGAAAATTGAAGTGAATTACCCAATGACTCATAGCTCATGAGTGTCAGAGCTGGGGCTCAAATCCAGATCTGCTCATATCCAATCCAGTATTTTTGACTCTACCATGCCATGATGATGGTGATGATGATGATATAATATTTATAAAGTATCTCCAATGTGCCAAATCTATGCTAAGCACTTTACAAACATCTCATTTGATCTTCCCAACAACCCTGGGGGTGCTATTAGTATCCCATTTCACAGATGAGGAAACCTAAGTAAATAAAGGCTAAGAGACTTACCTAAGGTCACGCAGCTAGTATGTGTCTAAGTTTCTCCACATGTGGCAATATCACACATTTTAACACCGGATCAATCAACCAATCCACCAAAAAGTCTGGACTAGACTATAAGTCAAAAGAGCTAGGCTTTGTTTCTGCTCTGCCACCACCTTGCCATGTGAATCATTTCTCCCACTAGCCTGCCATTTTCTTCTCAGCAAAATGAAGAGATTAGATAAAAAGATGCTAAGAAGAAAACACAAACTAGGCAACTTTGTTATTATCTCATGAAATGTAATACTTAATTAAAATGAAGTCTATAACAAGTTTACAGACTCCTATACAATTTTCTTTATTCCCTTTATTAAAATGTGTCTTCACTGATGATTGTTCGAGATTTAAAAAAAAAATTAAAAATTAAATGAAAAAGTTGGATTAGATCATCCCAGAGATACATTTCAGATCTAAATGTCATGATGTTATATGACAGACACAGCCCTAGGCACACTGAGATACACCCAAATAGACTGCTCAGTTGTATAATTCCTTAATGGCATCATGGATTGGCCCTGCCTCCCTAGATAGTATGTAAACTTCTGATGGGCAGGGAATGTGACTTCTTCTTTACCTGTCCCCACAGATGTGGTAATGTGGTGAGAGGGTCAGAAGAGTGGGAATTCTAACAGTGATAGCCTATCACACTTAGAGAGAAAACTTAGACCAGTACCTAAGGCATCCAAACAAGAGGTCAGGAGTTTTCCCAGGGTCATAAATGAATAAGCGTCAAAGTGATGAATTACATCCAAGCCATGTGAAGCCATACCCTCCTCTTGTCCAGGTTTCCTTTCTGGTCCAAAATTAATCACTTCATAAATAGTGATAGATCTGATTTACTATTGGGGGTAGTTGAAACGTCCATGTTTTTTAATCTATGCTACCTAAATGTGAATTGTCATCATTGTTATTATTAATTACTTCAAGAATTCAAATATGCCACCATAGTTCTTCCTTGACTAAATAGAAATAATTAATAATAAAATAAATAGCATTTATATAGCACTTTAAGATTTGCAAAGCACTTTTCGCACATTATCTCTTTGGATCCTCACAACAATCCCCCAAGGTATGTTCTATTATCCTACTTACTTTACAGATGAGGAAACTGAGACCTAGACAGGTTAGGTGATTTGCCCAAAGTTGCACAGTTGGTAAGTCTCTGAGGCAGGATTCAAACTCAGGTTATCCTGATTCCTGAGCTCTATGCACCATACCACCTAGTTGCCTAGTAGACAGCTTTTGTGAGATGCTGAGGTCAAAAAAGTTATCTCTCGGTGGTCAGCCTGGTAATGAGACTCTTAGACTTTAGGCTTGTCCTCTGACAATAGCTGCCCAATCTGTCACCAGTCCAATAGTAAGAGCCTTTCCAGTGTGGTAGAGCCTTTCAGAGTTTGTTCTTTGCTAAGGTAACCCAGGATCATCTCCATGCCAAAATAAGGAATCTGTAGGCACTGAGCCCTAAAAGTAGCAAGTATCAGAAATAAGGAAGCTAGAAGCCATGAATTAGTCTTGCATGAGCAGAACCAGGATGTTTTTGAAGGGTGACACTCACCGGATATCATTCACATCACATCATAGGAATCTGGCCCTCGAGCTGGGGGGGACCTCAGCCTTAATGACTGCTGGTTTCTATTCCCTTCTTGATGTGAGCCAAGGACCATCTCCCTGGAGAAGTTGGATGGACCAGCAAACCTCTCTTGCCACTTTTGGTCCTCAACGATTTGAGCATGAATGAATGATCTCTCTCCTTTTCCAACTAACTGCCTACAGAAAAAGAGGGAACTTGGGAGGATGTGTGTGTGTGTGTGGGTGGGTATGTGGGTGTATGTGGTGTGCACACATGTGATAGTAAGGAATTACACAGAGATCAAGAATCTAGTCGCTATAAATCTATATACCCTTTTGCCTTTGGGTCCCTGCCTTCTCCCCATTAGGCTGCATTCATTTTACAGACAGTACAGGTGCTGAGGCCATTGAATTTACAGATGTGCTCTGCTGTCCTTGTAGATGATGATATTTACCAGCTCAAACAACTCGTTCTCCTCCTCCTTTTTCTTTGCTTCTTTCCCCTCTTTCTTTGCCCACAACTAAGAGTCCTATAGAATTTTGATTTTCTGAAATATTAGAAAAACATTCTGAAACTAACTTAGTCACAACTAAGGCACCAGGACTTAACAACTTCTTACAGTCCCAAGTCCTTGTGTCCATGTCACACACTTCCAGAGTGGGCAGTGACAGCATCTGGGTTTCCCAGCCTCCAATCCTACTCAAGTGAACCACATCTGATAGCTTTTCCCAGGCTATGGGAAGGAAAGCCCTCTTAGAACCTTTCATCAGATCCGAGAGATTGAGGAAGGAAATAGAAAATGAGACACAAATTTACCATGCTGTTTGTGAAATTAACATTAATGGAGTCACTGCTTTCTGTGAGAATGTATGCTAGACACCATGAGACATACAAGAAGAAATAAGATGAGCCCCTCAGAGACTTACAGTCTAGAAGGGGAGATAAGACATATACACAAATAACTAAAATAAGATCATAAGACTAGGTCTAACAGGGACTTTAGAGGTCATTGAGTCTGACTTACCATTTTATGTATGGTATGGGTATAATACAGAAATGTGATGAGAAATCAAAGGTGTGCATTAGGGCAGTGGATGGAGAGACAACTTCCTACTAAGGATCATAATAAGGTCTCCTGAAGGAACTTTGGGACTGAGCCTTGAAGAATGATCAGAAACTACACAGAAAGAACTGGGAGAAAGGTTTTCCAAATGAAGAGAGCAATGTGAGCTAAGGCACACTGGGAGAATAGCAAGAGATCTAGCAAAATTAGTGTCCCAGGAAGGTGATGAGAGCATTAGGACATGTCACCTGATGCCATGTCATGAAAAGCTTGGAAGGCCAGGTCAAGACATTTGGACTTTATTAGGTTGGTAATAGGGAGCCATCAAAATTTGCTCCACACCAAAGCTTTACCTTGTCCCTTACCACTAAGGAAGTGGGAAATAATAGAAAATATGCAAATAGATATGAGTTTTCTTATTCTGATTGCATGACAGAGGCACTCCCTCCATTTCTTTCTATCCCCATTCAGTTTTCTCCAGAGATCTATCATATCTACCTTATCCAGTGTTTTATTCACCTCCTTAATTCCTTTCTTGTTTATTTTAAGGTTAAATTTATCAAGTTCAAAGAAGCGGAGGTTGAGGTCCCCACTAGTATAGTTTTGCTCCCTATTTCTTGCTATAACTCCTTTAACTTCTCCTCTAAGAATTTGGATGCTATACCACTTGGAGCATATATGTTTAGTAATGATATTGCTTCATTGTCTATGATGCCTTTTAGCAGGATATAATTTCTTTCCTTATCTCTTTTGATTAGATCCATTTCTGCTTTTGCTTTCTCTGAGATTAGGATTGCTACCCCTGCTCTTCTTACATCAGCTGAAGGACAGTATATTCTGCTCCAACCTTTTACCTTTATCTTTTGTGTATAGCCCCGTTTCAAAAGTGTTTCTTGTAAACAATATATTGTTGGATTATGACTTTTGATCCATTCTGCTATCTGTCTCTGTTTTATGGGACAGTTCATTCCATTCACATTCACAGTTATGATTACAATCTGTGTCTTTCCCTCCATCCTCTTTCCCACCATTTGTGCTTTTAGTTCTCCCACCTCCCTTCCCATCCTCAATAGAGTTTTCACTTTTGACCACCACCTCCCGCAGTCTTTCCTGCCTTCTTTCAACCTCCCTCCCTTTTACTCCCCTTTATCCTTACTACTTCTCCCACTTTTAACCTCCCCTCCCCTTTCTTTTCCCCTTCTCTTCCTACTGCCTATAGAGCTAGTTAGAGTTACATACTTAAGTTTGTTGTTCTCTCCTTGAACCAAATCAGATGAGAGTACCTCTCAAACAATGCTCATCTCCCTCCCCTCTTTCCCTCTACTGTAATATAATTTTGTACTTCTTCCTGTGATGTAATTTACCATTTTCTGCTTCCTTCTTTTCACATCTTCTGATACAATTCCTTTACATGCTTAAATCACATTTTTATCATCACATTATTTACTTTATACCCGCTCCCTCTATCTGTGTATATCCCTTTTCTATTTCATAATTGATATACAATTTTCAAGATTAACAAGTATCGTCTTCCCTTATGGGGAGGTAAACAGTTTGAGTAACAAGTTTTTCTTTTCCCCTGTTTACCTTTTTATGCCTCTCTTGAGACCTGCATTTGAAGATCAAATTTTCTATTGAGTTCTGGCCTTTTCATCAGGAAGGTCTGGAAATCGCTTATTTCGCTGAATGTCCATCTCCTTGCCTGAAATGTTATGGTCAACTTTGCTGGGTAATTGATCCTTGTTTGTAGTCCCATCTCCTTTGTCTTACGGAATGCCATATTCCAATTCCTTCGATCTTGACTCCCTCCATTTCTGAAAGATGCTATCAGCCACAACTCTCCCTTTATCTGTCCAAGAGCCTCTTTGAGTTTCCATAAAGGAATCTATACCTCCTCACTCTGTCACCTTTTCCCCCAGTATTCAATGAGATGTTAGATTATCACCTGAATGCCTCTTCTTTCTCTGGCATTCCCCTATGCGGATAAGCTTCTTTTCTCTCCCTCTTTCTAACTTCTTTTTATATATTATTTTCACACATTAAAATGTAAGCCCTTTGAGAGCAGGAACTGTTTTTTTACTTGTCTGTTCACAGTATCTGAAACACAGTAGGTGCTTAATAAATGCTTGTTGACCATAGGTTCATTAAATCATATGCCTAGAGTTGAAGGAAACCTTGGAAGGTACATAGTCCAACACTCTTATTTTACAAAGGAAACTGAGGCCCAGAAAGTTAGTGACTCCCCAAGGTCACATATCAGGGGTGAGGTTTGAACTCAGCTCCTCTGACTCCAGAGCCAGGTCCCTTTCCACCATACCCATGCTGCCTCCTTGATGAGTGGGCAGTTACCATCTCTGCTGTTTCCCCCATGCCTGATACAGTGCTCTGCACACAGTGAGTGCTCAATTCCATACTACAAGCTTTTTTGAGCACCTACTATGTGCCCAGCCTTGTGCTAGGCACTATAGGGGATATGGCATGGGTAGAAGACATGGTCCCTGCCCTCAAGGAACTTGGAATCTCCTTGGGGAGAATATTTGCAAGAAATGATTAGAGAGTAGGAATGTAGGAACCTAGTGCTGATGCTAGAAGGAATCCCAGGTCATCTGATACAATGCCATCATTTTACAAATGAGGAAATTGAAAACTTGTCTATGCCTGTCACCTGGTAGTAACTCCAGAGGCAAGATCTGAACTCGGGCCCTTTGACTCTAGAGCCAAGGATCTTTCCAGAGCACATGAGAAGTCAATGAATTGACTTCCTAGTTTGTCTCTAGTTCAAATGAGCTCCAAACTCATTAGATTTTGTACTTCCAACAATAAAGAATATTGATGCACTTATCCCAAATTTATTTATAAGTTTTGTATATATATATATAATGTTATTGAAGCAATAATTATGTATGTTTTTAATATAGAAAACACAGACATTTTGTAAAAAATGGGATAGAGATGAAATAAGATTTCATCTTAGAGTCAACAAGAAGCCATCGAAGCTTCTTGAACAGAGGAGTCATTCCTGTACTTTGAGGAAGTTCCTTTGGCAGCTGTGGGGGCAATGAATGGGAGAGACCAATGAAAAGGCAATTAGAGGGTTCAATAGAGAAGTGCTGAGGGTCTGAGCTAGGGTAGGGGTTGTGCAAATGGGAGTAAGAGATGAGAAAGAGGAGGAGGGAAAAGGAGAAGAGAAAAAAGGGAGGAAGAAGAAAAGAAGGTGGAAGAAAAAGGGAAGGAGGATAAGGAAAAGTAAGGGGAAGAGAAGGAGGAGGAGAAAGAGAAAGGAAAGAAGGAAGGGAAAGAGGGAGAGAAGGAGCAGAAGGAAGGGAAGGGAAAAGAGAAAGAGGAGGCAGCCAGGTGGCTCATTGCACTGAGTGTTGGTCCTGGAACCAAGAACACAAATTCAAATCCTGCCTCAGAACTTACTAGCTGTGTAACCCTAGGCATAACCTGCCTCAGTTTCCTCATCTGTAAAAATGGAGATAATAAAAATAACAACTACCTCCCAGGGTTATGGTGAAGATCAAAGGAGATTTAAAGCATGCACCAACCTTGGTCCTCTACAACTTCCAGCTAATACTAAGGGCAGTTGTTGAAGTGGATTCACATTGGACTTGGAGTCAGGAAGACCTGAAGGTAAATCCTCTTGTAGTCACTTACTGCCTGTGTGACCCTGGGCAAAGCACTTAACCTCTCAGAGCCTCAGTCTTCTCTGTAAAGTGGGTATGATAACAACCCTGACCCTTTGGAGTGGTTACAAAGATTAAACCTAATAAAGTATATAAAATATGCTGCAAACCTTTAAAAATTAACCATTATTATTATTACTATTGTTGGAATTCCAAGAGGAATCATAGTGATCTGGCAACATTTGCATGTTTCATAAGTATTCATTGGATAAAGAAGACATACCTTCTAAGAGAAAACATGCTCTAATGCAAAGTAGACTAGCCTTGGTCCAGGTTCCAAGTCATGTCTCTGCCATATACTAGCTAAGCAGGCATCATTTCACCCCTATGACCCCTCAGCTCCTCCCAAGACAAGATGGTGCAGATGAGACTGTCATCTTCACTGGGGGAGGAAATGTTCACACTAATGAAATCGCAGGTGCAGACAGTAGTAATAATTTTAGCTGCCGTGTTTAAAGCCCCATTGTGGGTATGGTATCACATTTGAGCCCCACAATTACTCTCCAGTGGGTGTAGAATAGGACTGAGCAGCCTGATTTGATAGCAATCCATCCAAGGAGAGGAAGTGTGGGATAGTAGAGAAAGAACCTTGAACCCAAGAAGACCCAAGAGATGATCTCAAGGCCCCACTCTGATCCATACTGACTGTGTAAACCTCAGTGCTCTGGGCAATTCTCTAAGACTGTCTGGTGAGAATGTGGGACCTGAAATGGAGTTTCCTCACCTGGGAATTCCCCAGGCAGAGAGCTCTCCATCTTCTGACTGCCTGTATCTTCACTGCCCTCAGGCCTGGGAAGCTCTCTCTCCTTATCTCTGCTTCTAGGCTTTCGTGACTTCCTTCAAGTCCCCAAAACCCAGCTGCTCCAGGACGCCTTTCCCGATCCCTCTTAATGCTAACACTTTCCCTTAGTGAATTATTTCCAACTTCTCCTGCACAAATATTCTGTGTAAAAGCTTGTGTACATGGTAGTTGTTCGCACATTGTCTCCCCCGTTGGACTGTGGGGGCTTTGAGAGTGGGGCTGTCGTTTACCTTTCCTTGTAGCCTCAGAGCTTATGCCTGGCCCACAGTAGGTGCTTAATAAAGCACCTACTTTATGGAGGGGCTGACTCATTCTTGAAGTGTGGATCAGGGATCCCTAGGGGCCCCTGAGATACTTTTAAGGAGCCGGCAAAATCAAAACCATTTTCATGATAATGTTAAGATGTTTTAAATTCTAATATAATAAATATCTATTGATAAAACCAATATAAACAAAAACTCTTGGGTGGGGGCTGAGAGGAATATTCAATAAGTTTTAGGAATGTAAAAGGATCCCGAAAGAAAAAAGTTTACTATATGCCCCATGCTGATGATAATAAATGGAAGGTTGAGTCCCTATCCCTATCACAGGAAAAGAGAGTTGAGTGTTTGGGGGCTATAACCTGAGCAAGGCCAATGAGTAGAAGTTAAACAGACAAATTTTAGCTTAATTCCAAGAGAACTTTCTAACAATTAGACCTGACAAGCCATGAGATAAACTTCTTTGTGAGGTGGGGAACTCACTGAAAATGTCTGGAAAGAAGTTGAATGAGACCTTCTAGGAATGTCATGTCATTGGACTTTCTTCCAATGTTCCTTCCAAGACTGACCCTAACTCTGCTTTCATAATTACATCTGACATTTATAAAGATTTTTAAGTTTGTAGGGTCATAAATTTAAAGCTTGAAAGAATCTTAAGGATTATCTACTTTTACTGCCTTATTGTACAAAGAGAGAAACTAAGGACCAGGGAAGTGAACCAATTGACAAAGTGACACATCTTGCCAGAGTCACGATTCAAACCCAGGTCCTCTGATTGCAAATCCAGCACTTTTTCTGCTGTCATGAGGATTTACAAAGTGATTTTTGAACATTGCCTCAGTTGATAAATTTGAGTGTCCCAGTTAAAAAATCACACATGGTACAGGAAGACTTTCTCTATATGCCTTAATGTTAGTGCCTTCCCTCTGCTAATTATCTCCAATTTATCCTGTCTATTGAATTTTTTAAAAACAAAATATTTTAAAATGTATTTATTTTTTAATTTTGAGTTCCAAATTCTCTCCATCCCGCCAGCTCCTTCCCAACCAATTAAGAAGGTAAGCGGTGGGATTCCCATTATACATGGGAAGTCATGCAAAACATTTTTCTATTGTATATAGCATTTTAATGTTGTCTCCCTCTCACCCCCACTAAATCTCGAGCTCCTCCAGAACAGAGACCATCCCTTTGCCTTTCTTCCTATCTCTCACCTTTAACACGTACTTGTAAGCACTTAATGAATGTTTACCACCTGCCTAGCTAACTGGCCAACTGCAGTAGAGTTTAGGGAACTGGCCTTAGCATCAGGAAGATGGATTCAAGTCATTCCCCGGATGTATAGTGACTGTGTGACCCTAGACAAGTCATCACCCCTCTGTGCTCCAGGCAGCTCTCTAAGACCTTGTCAGTGTAAGTTAGGGACTGACAGCCCTGAGGACAAGGAGCCAGATTAAAATGTAATTGGGAAATATATAACAAAATGAATGATAATACAATGAAACAGATAACAATACACTTTTAAAATAGTCATTATGAGGCAGACAGCGATCCTTTGTATGCTGATTAGTCAGGCAGTCTCTCTCTCTCTCTCTCTCTCTCTCTCTCTCTCTCTCTCTCTCTCTCTCTCTCTCTCTCTCTCTCTCTCTGTCTCTCTCTCTCTCTGTCTCTCTCTCTCTCTCTCTCTCTGTCTCTCTCTCTCTCTCTGTCTCTCTCTCTCTCTGTCTCTCTCTCTGTCTCTCTCTCTCTCTCTCTTTCTCTTTCTCTGTCTCTCTCTCTCCCTCCTTCTACCTCTCTCTGTCTCTTTCTGACCTTCTGTTTTAAGTTCAATGTTCTAACCATTAAGCCATCTGCTTTCTCCTCACTGTCCAACTGCCGTATTTCTGAGAATGTAACTGGGATGGGAGAGGAGAGGGAAGTATTGAAGAGAAAAATCTTGACTTCAATTCACACAGTCACTGTCAATGGACTCCTGCTGCCATGTCCTCAGTGGGACAAGAGCCAAGCATCAGAACCACCTGCTTCAATGGGGCTGATTCACTGACTTCCCAGTTGAGTTTAAATTAGCTTCATGGACTCAAATCAGCTAATCAAGGAAGGCTTGTTGATCAACCATGGTATTAAATCAGTCAAAATGAGATGTTCTATTCACCAAGTAATTGCAGCTAAAGTCCATAAGTACCCTCCCAATTACATCCGTTGATGTTTGGAAAAAATGAAAGAAGACCTAAGATGGAAAGAAGAACAAAAGACTTGGGACCCAAAAACTTAAATGCTTCCATTTGCTAAACTAGTGGAATCAATTTATGGGCAGGTCACCTTAACCGATAGATTGCTTTGTACATGTCAATGAGTTACCCCGAAACCACGAACTAGCTTAAGTCAATGGTAGGGAAATGCAATGAGTGAACCCATCCCTGGCAATCTTATTTACAGTGCCATGGTCAAGGTGAATGTTCTATCAGTTCAGTTCAATTCTATAAATGTTTATGAAGGCATACTATGAGCCAGGCATTTGAGAAGGAAATCTAGCCAGTAAACCCCAAGTTAAGGCAACTTTTGTTTCTCAAAATTTACCTTCCTTTGGAGAGAAGAAGGAAATGGAGAGGGAGAGGATGAGCTTAGTGACTCACCTGACTGGTCCTCATTCAGGCAGCCACTCACAGACTGTGTTTGTCCTTGGTTCTTGAAGAGGACCATGAATCAGGGAGATGATGGTATGACTTGCAGTGGATTTTGATTTGAGTGAGAGAGCACAGCCACAAGGAATCAACTACTCCCCCCCCCCCATAAGATTTGTCATATACCTTGAAAGAAAATAAGGATTCTAAGCAGAGATAAGGAACAAGTGTATTCCAGGCATAGGAACCAGCCCTTGCAAAGGCACGGGGCAGGAGAGCAAATGTCACATGTGGGGAACAACAATTAGGCCACTTGGCTGCAGCACAGAGTACATGGAAGGAAGTCATTTGAAATAATCTAGAAATTTAGACTGGATCCAGATTTAAGGTATCTTAAATGTATTGAACAAGAGAGTGATATGGTCATATAGATGCTTTAGAAATGTTGGTTTGGCAGCTGTGTGGAAAATTAGAAAGAGGAGATAGCCAAGGGAAGGGGATTAATGAGGAGGCTTTACAAAGTTCTGGGCAGAAATCATGAGCATGTGAACCAGAGTGGTATCCATGGGAGTGGAGAGAAGGGGGCATATGCTTCAGATCTTTGCTGGGGCAGAACCAATCACACCTGGCGTCTAATGGAATATTGGGATGCAGAGGCAATGGCAACCATGAGGTGGTGACCCTGGGTGACTAGAAGGATGGTAGTGTCCTCAATAGGAACAGAGAAGTATGGGCGGTAGTCTGTTTGGAAAGCACTGGGTTTGAGATATCTATGGCACATGCAGGTGGGGATGTCCAACAGGCAATTGGCGATGTGGAGGGAGATAAAGGCTAATAAATAGATCTGAGAGTCATCCACAGAGAGGTAATAATTGAATCCATGGGAATCAATGAGATCATGAAGGAAAGGGAAAGGAAGGAAATGAGCATTTATTAAGTACCTACTATATGCCAGGAACTATGCTAAGTGTTTTACAAATATCTCATTTGATCCTCACAACACCCATGTGAGAGTAGGTGCTACTGTCTCCATTTGACAGATGGGCAAACTGAGGCAGACACAGTATAAGTGACTTAACCAGGGTCCCACAACAAGTTAGCATCAGAGGCTAGATTTGAAGCCAGGTTTTCTTCACTCCAAGTCCATCACTCTCTCCGCTATGTCACCTAGTGACTCTAAACATTTATTAACTATCTACTATGTGTCAGGGACTGTATTAAGGTCCAAGTACAAAGAAAGACAAAAGACAGTTACTGCTCTCATGAAGCCCACAGTCTAAAGGTGGAAAGAATACACAAACAGCTATGGATACAGAAGCTATAGACAGAGTAAGCTGGAGATGAGCAACAGAGAGAAGGTGCTAGCAAGCATGGGGTTCAGAACCTGCCATGCCACGAACACATTAAAGAACCAGAGTCCTGTACAAAGAAGACTTGGCAGGGCTAGGGCAAGATGGCAGCTTGTCTTCTAATATCTGCCGCACAATTAGGTGGGAGAAAGACTTGGTTTGTGCTGATGTCTATAGAACCTGGATTGTTCCTTTGAGGTCCATAAGCTTGTTTTAATGTCGTAATGTCTGGGTTTCCATACAGTTATCTTTGTAATCTTACATATTTTATTTTATGCATGTAAAGATATCCTTCTGAAAAGGGGGTCCATAGGTTTCACCAGCCTGCCAAAGGAATTCAGGACATAAACATGGCCCTGCTCCCTTACAAAGGGAAGAATTAAATGGGTTGCTAAGGAAAGTAGTGAGCTTCCTGTGAGAGCCAAGGCTTCCTAAGCACTTTTCAGGTATATGGGAGAACAGAGGTGTCCAATTCAAATTGAAACAGGGCCACTAAAAGTACATATGGAGCCAACGTGGCTGCATATTGACTTAGAAAGTGACATATGAACCGGATCTGTGTTCTGCTATTTTGCTATTTCTCAAGGACATCTAGTTGGGTATTGGACCACGTGTTGGGCACCTCTGCAGTAGAAGAGTTTCCTGTGCCCAGAGTCATGGTGCACTGGAATCATGGAGCCCCCATGAAACCACAGATCTGTGCCCAGCTTGCTCTCTTTGCCACTGTATTCTTATGGTGTCTGATATGGGGTTAGAGATTTGAAGGGACTGGGCATCACTCCTCCTCCAGAGAACAGGGATGGCCCTCATATTAATAAATGCTGCTCCTGATACTTTAGAGACAAGATTCCATTGCTGTCACTTTGCACTGACTGGAAAGAACAAATGACCAGCTGTTTTGTTGTGTTTTGTTGTTTTTTTCAAAGATCTCAGACCCTGCTGAGTGTGATTGGGGGGCAGGGGGCGGTGTCAGACAAAGAGGGCTTTAGAAAAAGATTTCATTTTAAAAGCAGTCATTTCCCTATTAGAAACCAGGGCCAAGGGTTAACAAGTATATTGTTGCTCTTGAATTTGGGTTATAATAAAGGTTTCTCAAGTGAGATTCTTGGTGACACAATATAATATATATGATTATAATACCATACCTGCAAGGTAGCTAGAGAGCCAACCTCTAAGCCAGAACTGTCTGGGTTCAAGTCCCAACTTTGGAACCTCCTGACTATGTGACCCTGAGGAAATCATTCCTCTCTGAGAATTCAGAATTCAGGCCTCTAAGACAGCATTTTGTTCTATGAAGTTTGGATTCAGTCAAAGGGCCGAACCTGAGGACCCAGAGGGTCTCCCACCCCTAAAGGTTATCTCATTGGAGCTTCATGTTGACACAGGGAGGCAGGTGCTATGATTATCCCCATTTTACAGATGAGGGAACTGAGGCAGACAGAGATTAAGTAACTTGCCCAGGGTCCCACAGCTAGGATTTGGAGGAAGAAGAAAATGACAATTTCATTCTCTTTAAGTTCAGTGAAATTTAGATGGAAAGAGTCGTAGCACAAGTCGCCATCCCTCTGTTGTATTTTTATGTTGAATGGGTGGGAGACTATTCTCAGGTGGACAAAATGAGAAACTTTTTGTTGTAAATAAAAGTGCTAGGATGGAAGGTCACTGAGAACATATTAGGGTGTTTTAGTGGCTACGTCAGTAACTACAAACAGAACACAAGTAACAAGAATTTACTGTGTATTTACTAAATACTAAGTTCTAGGGGTATAAAAAATGACTCCCTGTCCTCAAGGAGTCACATTCTAGTCCCTGAGACACAAGGCAAACAGCTCGGCACAGGCAAGCTATATAGATGGGACCAAAGAGAGGTGACTTCAGAGGAAGGGGGTAGGAAGGGAGATCAGGAAGGGGGGATCAGGACGGAGACATAAAGGGGAGCAGGGTAGGAAACAGAGTCTTCCAGGAGTGGGCACAGCCAGAGAAAAAAGGCCTAGGGTGGGGAGAAATAGAGTGTCCTGTTCAAAGAATAGCAAAAGGAGTCAGGGGCCCTGGATTGTAGAGGGTGTGAAGGGGAATAAAGTGTAAAAAGACAGGAAGGAAGGAAGGCAGGAAGGCAGGAAGGAAGGCAGGAAGGCAGGAAGGCAGAAAGGAAGGAAGGAAGGAAGGAAGGAAGGAAGGAAGGAAGGAAGGAAGGAAGGAAGGAAGGAAGGAAGGAAGGAAGGAAGGAAGGAAGGAAGGAAGGAAGGAAGGAAAGAAGAAAGGAAGAGAGAGAGGAAGGGAGGGAGGGAGGGAAAAAAGGAAAGAGGGAAGGAAAGTTGCTGGATTTTAGAGGATGTAAAGGGAAATAAAATGTAAAAAGACAGGAAGGGAAGGGAAGGGAAGGAAAAGAGGAAGGAAGGAATCATGTTGTAAAGGGCTTCAGAAGCCAAACAGAGGAATATGGGGAAAAAAATACCTGTTTACCAGGAATTTCCACACATGGGGCAAGTAACAAAGCCCACCTTCAGTGGCTGATGCTCACATAAACCTGACAGTTCCCTGTTTTAACTAATCATTCTTACCAGCTAGGCCCTAGACTTTGCCCTGCCAAAGGCTTACAAGAGTCCTTTACATTTAAATCTGGTGCCCTCCAATGTCAGACCTATGGGACAATGTCCCAGTTGCCCTGCCCTTCTTATGGCTCTGCAGAAACTCCCTTCTCCAAAAGCCTCACCTCTGCATGGCACAGAATTCCATGATTCCCACCATCCTTTCCAGGATAGGGAATCCAAAGCATGTAGTGTTTCATCATTTATTCAACTTTAAGGAGAAAATGGCTAGAGTAAGGCAGTGAGAGTTAGAAGTCAGCCTTGGCCTGGCCTTGATGTACGATGTCTCACCAGCCGAGTCACCCCACCACTGATAACCGGGATTTCTTTCCTGGCAGTGGTCTTACCCAGAGTGTACACCTGTTGTTCGATGAAAAGAAATGGAGGGGAGGGGGTCAGACAGCCCACACTCACAATACCCTCCATCCTGGAGCACAATTCTCAAAATCAGAACCCAGCATGGTGACAAGTTTCAGCTCCGAATCCTGCCAAAGAAGGGGAGGGGGAAGGAACTGGGGAGGTGATGAAATGACTATTTGCCCAGGAGTTGGGAGGGAGGGTGGAATGAGAGCCAGATGATCTGGCCTCCCATCAGCCAGGCGCTTGCTAAGGGCCAAAAGAGGACAGCGACAGCCTCTCTGCAAGGGAGCTTTCTGTCTCTCTTTCCATCCAAACAGCTGCCAGCCAAAGTCATCATATGCAAGTGTGTGGAGCGAAACTGTTAAGAACACAGATGAGGAAAGAGTTTTCTTTGTTTTTTTTATTTTTTATTGACTCCCCCATCCTCTTTTGAAAGATTGTTTTTAGCATGTTTTCAGGATCAGATACTGACAATTCTGTGGAAAGGAAATGCCCACTAAGTCTACACCTCCTGACCTACTTCTCCTCGGGAGCTGAAAGCAGATCTCTTTGTGCTATTTTTTAAAAAGCAGCGGCTCCCGTGTGGTGGGATGCTGGTAGGCCCGAGCTCCGGAGGCCCTTCTGTTACCTTGTCCCTTGTCCTTTCCCATTCCCCTTGGGCCACGCATGCAAAGAGATGCCTTTCCAGTTAAACGCATTCGGACTCACTAATTTCTTCCATCTGTTCTTTCCTCCCGAACTCCAGCCATGACACAAAGGGCTGTAGATCTGGTTCTTCTAGCGATAACTAGGTCACCCAAAATGGATGGAAAGTGTAAGGAGGGAGAGAGGGTGGAAGGCACAGAGCATTTGGGCTGCGGTGGTGGTGGATGGTACTGATTCCCTGAAGCTGCCCAGGATGGAGAAGGTTGATTTACCCAGTATGCACAAGGCCCCCAAAACGTGTGAGATCATTCAGGCCACTGAACAGGAGGGGAACTGAGCCCTGTTTGGCAATAACCTTTGAAAGAATAGCTCTGTTCAAGTCATTTGGAAAAGGAGGGAGCGGGCGCAATAGGAGGAGGGACCGTACAGGGGTGTGAAGTCTTTTAACAGACTGGACTACTGAAAATGCAACACACACTTCTCATTTTAATTTGCATTATTCACATTTTCTCCATCGCTTTTTAAGTCTAGACAATCAATAAAACAATAAACCAAGCCTTCATTTGTAGCTGATTTCAGAAGTGTCCGTGTTCACACTGAAAATTTAACAGTAAGCTCACCCAAACTGGTTCAAGTTGGCTCCAACATAGCCCTAGGTGGGAATCACCTGAATTTAATCAGGTGCCAAATACTTATTAAACCACACTGGGCTAAATTAGGGAGATGTAGAGAAAAGTCAAAGCAGGGTCCCTAACTTCAAGGAGCTCACATTCCAGTAAGGAGAGGGGGAGAGAATGGACAATATAGCTTAAAAAAAAAAAAAAAAAAAAACACCAACAGCTCAGTGCATACAAGATGTCTGCAAGATAAATGGAAGGTGGTTTCTGCCACTAGCAATGGGGACATGGGGGAGACAGGGGCATGGGGAAGCTCGGAAAGGCCTCCTAATGAAGGTGGCATTTAAGCTCTCTGGATGGAAATCAGAACGGCTAAGAGGATGAGTTGAGGGGACGGGAAGTACCTGGTGAAGGTCCAGAGGCTGGAAATGGAATGTCCTGTTCAAGGAGCAACACTGACCAGAATCACTGGATTGCAGAGTTCCTAGAGAGGAGGAAGGTAGAGGAAGGGGCAAGGTTATAACACACTTTAAAAACCAGCAGGGGACTTGATATTTAAACAGCACGGATGGGAACTACATGGCCCAAGTCTTTCTTAGGTGTTGGTGGCTGGCAGAATTGAGGGCTTCCACAAACCAAGGTGTCAAGCTAAACTTAGCTTGACCTTTACTTTCCTCATCTCTAAAATGGGGGTTCATTTCAGTTCATCAGGCATTTCTTTAGCACCTTTTGCCAAGCATTGGGTATATGTAGAGAATACTGAGGGAAAAAATGAAACCTTTCCCTCTAGGAGGCAGCTAAGATCATAGATTTAGAACTAGAAGTCTCATCTAAATCCAATCTCCATTTCACAGATTAGGAAACGAAGACTCAGGGAGGTTAAATAACTTCCCCAAGGTCAGTCAGTCAATAGACACTTCTTCTGCACCTACTATATACTGGATATGATGCAAGGCACAGGTGGTGACAGGGGAGATTCAAACTCAGGTCCTTTGGCTCCAAATCCCATCTTGTCCTGCTATTCATCCCAGTGAAATATGCATAACAACATTCCCATAGAGTTGGTGGAGGCTCAGATTACATAATGTATGAAAAGGGCTTTGCAAACATTTAACACAAGTAAAGATCAGGGATTATTGCAGGGTGGCATGGCGTATGATTTTATCAGCACGACATAGGCAGCTCAGTCAGTCAGTCCAGGTGTCCCCTGAGGTCCCCTCTGCCTTTAAAGCTGCTGTCGCCTATGACTCTAGTTTTCTTAAGGCAAGTCAAGTCAACCAGCATTTACTAATGTTGGGCACAGGGGCAGCTGGGAGATCCATAATGCACAGAGCTCCAGGCTTGAAGGCAGGGAGACTCTCACCTTCCTGAGTTCAAGTTCAGCCTCAAACACTTCTGTGACTCTGAACAAGTCACTTCACCGTGTTTGCTTCAGTTTCCTCATCTGTAAATGAGAAGGAAATGGCAAACCACTCTAGTATCTCTGCCTAGAAAATCCCAAAAAGGATGGAGAGTCGGACTTGACCGAAAGGACCGAACAACAACTACACAGTACTTATAGCTAGACATACAAAGAGAGGCAGAGAAGCACAGTCCTGCCCTCAAGAAGCTCACATTTTAGTGAGAAAAATAGCAAGCAAATAATGTACATAAAAGATAAGTGCTGTCTCAATGGGAGGCCCTCTCAAGGAGGCGCTGACCCCTTGGCTGATCTTGGGCCAGTGGTTTCACTTCACTGGGGCCTAGGTTCCATAATCTGTACGTTGATGGAGCTGGCCTACCTAAAACCCACCTGACCCTTCCAGTTCTAGATTGGAGATGACCCAGGATTTGGCATTAGAGGACCTGGCTTCAGATCTCAGTTGTTCTGTTTACTACCTCTACAACTTTGGATAGATCCTTTAACTTGCCATGGCCTTGATTCCCTCATCCATAAAAAAGGTTAGACTTGACAGACTCTGAGGCCCCCCTAGCACCAGATCTAAGGTCTTGGGTGAGTGAAGGCCCTCTTGCTCAAAGGAGCACCCAGGAGTTCTTGATCACAAACTCATCAAATATTCTCTAGTCTGACCTCGAGGAGAGATCTGATGGAGTTACATTATGGCATACTGTTATTGGGGGTCCCATGCCCCAGGATCCAACAATCTGGCACTGTCTATGAGGACTCAGCCCTCAGTTATACAGCTAACTGATTTCAAATCCATTTCAAATGCATACATGTTGTGTTGCTCATTGATGGTCATATTAAAATATGCAGACTCTTCGGTATCTTCCCCACTATGAGATTTATGGAACAGGCAAGAAAAAGAGGCCAGCTCTACAGCATGTCCTGCATTGAGCTGAGGAGCAGTGAGGAGGAAAAGGGATAGTCTAAGGAGGGGAATTCAGCCTCTAGCACTGGTGAGAGTTCAGCGATTCAGAGATGAGAACATTTGTTAGAAGGCAGAATGGGGAGGGAGCTTATAAGACCACCCAGCATCCACTCTTGCCTCATTCTATACATACCTTTGAATGGGAGGTTTCAGAGGCAAATCTTGAACAGGTAGTGAAACTCTGAGGCTAGCTCTCAAAACCTACATTAAGGACAAAGTGGATTGTGAAGAAGGCAGGAATGCTATGAGACAGCACCTGATGGGACTAAGGAACAAGGGAGCCCTGAGAACCATCCTACCATTAGCACAGTAAGACTAGGAATGGAAGACTGAATTGGTCATCCACTACATGGAAGATCTAGGATTTGAAATGAAGTCCCCGAACTCCAAATCCAATATGTGTTCCCCTGTACTGTGCTATCTCTAAGTATAATAACATGGGTTCACCAGTCTAATAGATATTGGTCTAGTTAAGAAGCATTGTGTTTACTGTGTGCCAGCCATTGTGCTGTGGTTTGAAGATAAAAAGAAAGGCAACAATCCCTGACCTCAAGAAGCTCATTGTCTAATGGTGGAGAAGAATGTAAACAAGTAGGTACATAAAAGATGGTGGCTAGGTGGCAGAGTTGATAGTGTCAGCCCTGGAGTCAGCAGAACCCTAGTTCAAAACTGGCCTCAGAAACTCACTGGCTATATGACCCTGAGCAAGTCACTTAACCCTGTTTGCCTTAGTTTCCTCATCTGTCAAATAATCTGGAGAAGGAAATGGCAAACCTCTCCAGTATCTTTGCCAAGAAAATCCCAAATGGGGTCACAGAGAGTTGGACATGCCTAGTTGACTAAACAACAACATAAAAGATGTGAAGAGAATAGATTGAAGGCAGTCTGAAGGTGGAATTAGCATTTGGGGGAAATGGAAAAGATCTCATGCAGAAAGTAGAATTTGAGCCAAGCCTTGAAGGAAGCTGAAGAGGTAGAGGAGAGAGAGAGGGCAGGACATCCCCAGCACGGAGAACTGAGTCAGGAGATGGAATGTTATGTTCTCAGAACAACAAGTGGACTATGGAGTTTGATCTTACAGTATGTGGAAAGGAGTCAAGTATAGGAAGACTGGAAGGGTATGAAAAGACCAGGTGGTAAATGTAACAGGACTTTGAGGATTCTGAAGATAATAGGCAACCACTGGAACTCATTCCCCTATACCCCAAAGTATCCCAGTTCTCATCTCCACTTGAGTTGTTAAGGAAAGTGGAGTTGAGAGAAGAGCAGCCCAATAGAACCCCAGAGGTAGCCACCAGGACCAGTTATACTCCATGCCGTAATTGTCAAGGGGAAGAAACATGGGAAGAGATGCACTCCTCTGGTATTAGCTCTCTGTGGCTAAGTCCCATATGCTGTAGGCTGGTTCCTTCACTGATAAGGTCACACAGTTAGAAAATGATAAAGCCAGGACTCAAATCCAGATCTTTGGGGTCTCTTTCTCCCTCCCTCCCAGAGAGTCAGGGCAGATTGCTTCCAGCAAACTCTCCGTGTCCACTCCAGCTTGTACTCAGCAGCAGAGATAACCTTGACAACTTCAACAATAAACAGGGCCCTGGTTTAATGGAGGACGAGCTAGCATGTTTAAACATCTCTGCCAAATCTCATCACCATGCCAAGGTTTCCAGGTGTTTCTTTGTGTTATCCCAGAGCATGAACATCATTTTTTTCCCTTCAGTTCCGAAGAGGTGGTCCAAAATGTTTAAGCGACAGTGGTTGCAACATGTCAGAGTGGGAATTTATTATCTTGGCCCCAATAGGTCTTAATAAGCCTTACACAACTGTTTAGGCATTTATTCTATTAACGGCTGTTCATTCTGGGGGCTTCACCTGAATATTCATGATCTGTCTATTCCCAAAGCTTCGGAGGAGCAGCTGTTTGAGATCCGCTGCAAATGTTCAAGAGAGCTCCACAAATATAAACACCCTCCCAGCTGAATGCTCGGGGCCCCGGGCCTCACTGGTGATAGCCAGGAAACATTGATGGGGGCTGATTTTTTTTCTTTCAGAGGATGGGCATTTACTAGGTTTAAATAGCCCTCGCCCTTTGGGAAGCATTAGCATGGAGGACAAAGGGGCTGGAGTAGGCTTGGTCTTACAAAGGCAGGAGGGAGGAACCCTTCTCTGCTAGAGGCTTAGGATGGACGGGCTGGATCAATTCCACCTTAAATAGAGTCCAAGCCAAGTCTTGGGGGGAAGGGAGAGTTCGATTTGAATCCTGTAGGTAAATCAAGGTTGAGCTGGCTACATTTGGGGTGTGAGAGGATGGGATAATAATTCTCATACTAGCAATTTTTTAGTTGGGTTTTTTTTTTCAGCCATTCTTAGAAGAATATTAAAGGTGAAAGGAATTGGTGAGTTCCCAAGAATGTGGAACTGAGGCAGGGGTACTGGGACAATATAAAGGGGTAGAGAGAATGCAAGACTCCAAGGTAGAGTTATAGATCCAGGACTAGAAGTGCTCTCAGAGGTCAGTTAGTCAGTCAATAAACATTTCTTTTTTTCATGGAATTTTTTTTAATTTTATTTTATTTATTTTCAGTGTTCTACAATCACTACAATATAATTTAGATTTTTTTCCCTCCCTCTCTCTCCCTTCCCCTTCCCTTTCCCTCCCTCCCCCCTCCTTCCCCAGGACAGCATACAATTTTATATAAGTTCTACACATACATTCCTATTAAATACATTTTCAACATAGTCCTGTTGTATAGAAGAATTAAAGTGAATGGGAGAAATCATATAACAAACCAAAACATAATACAAAAGAAAATGATCTGCTACATTCTGCAGTTGAATTCCATAGTTCTTTCTCTGGATGTGGAAGGCAAAATGCCTTAAAAGACCATTGGAAAATTTTTAAATCCTTGCATTGCAATGAATTTCTAAGTCTACCAGAAAAAGTCCTCGCACACTGTGGTTGTTGCTTTGTACAAAGCTCTCCTAGTTCTTCTCCTTTCACTCAGCATCAAATCACATAAGTCTTTCCAGGCCCCTCTGAAGTCTTCCTGTTCATCATTTCTTATAACACAATAGTATTCCATTACATTCATGTATCACAATTTAGACAGTCATTCCCCAATTGAAGGGCATCCCCTTGATTTCCAATTTTTGGCCACCACAAAGAGTGCTGCTATAAATATTTTTGTACATGTGGGACCCTTTCCCATTTTTATGATCTCTTGGGAATATAGTCCTAGAAGCAGTATTGCTGGGTCAAAGCACATTTTTGTAGCCCTTTGAGCATAGTTACAAATTGCTCTCCAGAATGGTTGGATCAGCTTATAGCGCCACCAAACATTTATCATCTTCCTGTTTTGTCATGTTGGCACATCTGATAGATGTGATGTGGTATCTCAGAGTTGTTTTGATTTGCATCTCTCTAATCAATAGTGATTTAGAGCATTTTTTCATGTGACTATAGATAGCTTTAATTTCTTCCTCTGAAAACTGCCTGTTCATATCCTTTGACCATTTATCAATTGGGGAATGACTTGTATTCTTGCACATTTGACTCAGTTCTCTATTTTAGAAATGAGGCCTTTATCACAGACACTAGTTGCAAAAATTGTTTCCCAGTTTTCTGCTTCCCTCCTAATCTTGGTTGCATTGAGTTTGATTGTGCAAAACTTTTCAGTTTAATGCAATCAAAATTATCCATTTTGTACTTCATAATGTTTTCTATCTCTTCTGTATTCAAAAATTCTTCCATTCTTCATAAATCTGACAAATACACTATTCCTTGCTCCACTAATCTGTTTATAGTATCAATCTTTATACCTAGATCATGTACCCATTTGGACTTCATTCTTGTGTACAGTGTCAGGCATTGGTCTATGCCTAGTTTCTGCCACACTGTTATCCAGTTTTCCCAGCAATTTTTGTTGAACAGTGAGTTCTTATCCCAGAAGCTGAGGTCCTCGGGTTTATCAAATAGTAGATTGCTATATTCATTGCCTACTGTGTCTTGAGTACCTAGCATATTCCATTTGTCTACCCTTCTGTTCCTTAGCCAGTACCAAGAGGTTTTGATAATTGCTGCTTTATAATACAATTTGAGATCTGGTAAAGCTAGACCACCTTTCCTAGCATTTCTTTTCATTAGTTCCCTTGATATTCTGGACTTTTTGTTCTTCCAGATGAATTTTGATATTTTTTTCCAGCTCTAGAAAATAATTGTCTGATAGTTTGATTGTATGGCACTAAATAAATTAATTAATTTAGGTAGAATTGTCATTTTTATTATGTTGGCTTGGCCTACCCATAAGCAACTGAAGTTTTTCCACTTACTTAGATCTGACTTTATTTGTGCAAAAAGTGTCTTGTAATTGTGTTCATATAATCCCTGGATTTGTTTTGGCAGGTAGACTCCCAAATATTTTATAGCGTCTACCCTAGCTTTAAATGGGATGTCTCTTTCTATCTCTTGCTGTTGGCTTTGTTAGTAAATAAACATTTATTAACTGTCTCCTCTGGGCCAAGCACTGTGCTAAGAAGTGGAGTTACTCTGAAGAGAAGGAAAATGAATCCCAGAGTGGTTCCATAATTTGCCCAAGAACACAGATCATATCATAGCCATGCAGCCTATTGGACAGATTTGGAAACTAATACCCAGGTCAAGTGATCTGCCTGAGGTCTTCAGGATGGAGAGTATCCAAAGCCTTGTTTGAATCCAGACTCTAACTCCAAGGCCCAGAGCCATGAAGAAGGAGGCATAAATCTAGCCTCTTTCTCTGGTTATCTTTGCACCTGAGTAAGTTACTGCAGCCCAGAGTCAAAGACTAGTCTTTCAACTTTAAATAAACCACAGGTTTCAATTTGCCAGAAGGGAGGACATTCATAGACTGGGCTAAGGAAAGATGCAGGTCTTATGGGTGAAATTAGGAAAAGAAATACTGAGGTGAAAGCTTAGGAAATCTCCCTCTTCAGTATCTCTCTCCTATTGTCTCACAGAAAACTTGGGAAAATGAAATAAGAAGCTAAAAAAAGAAAACATCGAGTTCTCTGATGCCTATATTGTGAATCAAAGTCATATAAACCAGGGAAGGGAAGCCAACTCAGGAGTAAGAAACAGCAAGCATTTATTAAATGCCTGGAGTTAGGTGAGGCACTGGGAAGTCCAGCACATAAATGAAACCATCCCTACCTTCAAGGAGTTTATGTTCCTTAGGGGAAGAGGGGAGGAACAACATTTAGAAAGACAAATAAATATTAAACCTATGTGAAGTAAACATAAGGTGAGTAGAGGAAAGGTCCTGACAACTAGGAGGATCAGGGCAGGGCTCTTGTGGGACATGAGTCTTGAGTTGTACCTTGAAGGAAACTAGAGCTTCTAAGAGGCAGCAGTGAGGAGGGAGGGCAGTATAGGCATAAGATACATCCTGTACAAAGGACTACTACTTACTGAGAACAACATATAGGTCATTCCAGCTACCCTATATGATGCATAAGGAGATAGATACACAGTAAGATTTAAAAGGAAGGTTGGAAACAGAATGTGGAGGGTTTTGAATATTAAACCGAAATTTTTATATTTTATCCTAGAATCAATAGTGGGAAGCTAGGGGGTACCGTAGTGCATAGAGCACCATGCCTGGCGTCAGGAAGACTCATCTTCCTGAGTTCCAGTTTTGCCTCAGATACTTACTAGCTGTGTGACCTTGGGCAAGTCACTTTACCCTATTTGCATTAGTTTCCTCATCTGTAAAATGAGCTGGAGAAGGACATGGTAAATCACGCTGGTACCCTTGCCAAGAAAATGTGGTCACAGAGAGCTGTATGCGATTGAAAAGTGAGTGAACAACAAGGAGAAGAGAAGCAAAACTACCCCAAGGACAGACACATAGAGGCTGAAGACAGAAGGAGCCCCAGAATTGGTCTCATTCCTACCTTTATTTACAGGGAGCAAGCTGAGGCCAGGAAGAGAAGTAACTTGCTCAAGGTCACACAACTGTTAAAAGATGGAGCTGGACTTCAAACTCAGCCTTTTTCATTCTTACATACAGTGACCTGTGTCTTCTCTAGCCTTCTTTGATCCTCACAGTAGCACTCTGAATGACTTTGGATAACCCTTTCCCCTTTCTGAGTCTCAGTTTCCTCCTCTGTAAAATGGAGGATTTGGACTAGAGAATCTCTAAGGCACCTTCTAGCTTTTAATATTCTAATATTCTAGGTTCTAAAGTTCTCTCCTGTTCTATCACTTGTGAATTCTAGCAAAGCCTGGGTTTGTTCCCTAAAGTAATATACTGCTGTAATGATTTGTCCTCAGAAATCAATTCTAAAATATATCTTCATCCTCAGAAAATATCCGAAACCTAAGAAGGTGGCATTTTATCCTTGCCCTTTACGTTAGAAACTTTGCAGCACCTTGGAGCAGTGGGGAAAGCAGGGGGATGTGATTTTGAATACTCAGCTCTGCTCCTTACTACCTGTGTGACCCTGGAAAAGTACTTGCCATATCTGAGCCACTTAACAGATTTCTTCATCTGTAAAATGAAGACATTCAATGAGATAACCTCAAGGGTCCCTTCCATCTTTAGTAACATGATCTAATGGCCTCTGACTATGAACAGTAAAAACACAGACCTGGCCTCTATTTCTGAATATTGTTTAATTGTGTTGTCTCATCTTCCCACTGGAGGGGAAACTCTTCTTCAGCAGACACCATCTTTGTTCTTTCTTGTACTACTCAGAGAGTTGGGACATGTTCAAGGACTCAGTAGGCACTGTCCATGTATTGATAGGTATGGAAATGTAGCAAGATATTTTGCAGACTTCTTAGAAGTTCTTCAAAAGCTAGTTCCAACCTCCCTTTGCATACATGTTACATGTCACTTTATGTCACACATTCAGCAGTCCAGCCAAACTAACCAGGAATTATGTGAGGCATTAGGAATTCAAGGATATAAAGGAGACCACCTCTGCCCTCATGGAGCTTATATTACATGGAGGGAAAGTGAAAGGCAAAAAGATAAAGATTAGCCACACATGAAGTCAGTAGGTCAGCCAAACTGGTCTTCTTACTGTTACAACATTCCATCTTCCTCCATGATTTTGCACAGACTGTGCTGCATAACCTAAAATGCATGCCTCCTCCTTCTGCCTCTTAGCTTGTCCTAATTATCTTCAAAACTCAGCTCAAGTACCACCTCCCTTATGAGACCTTTCCTGAGTCTCCAGCTTCTATCTACCTTCACTTAAAAAAAACCCTGGCATTTATTTTTTTTATATTTTATATTATTTTATATATTTTTATAATATTTTATGTTTTATATTATTTTGAATATTGTACATGTACTTATGTGCTTGCATTTTGTCCTTTTCAAAAGAATATAAGTTCCTTAAGGGTAGAAGCTGTGTCCATTTGTTTTGTTTTTTTATAGAAGAAATGTTATTGGTAGTAACAAACTGGAAACTAAGTAGATGTCCATTGAGTGAGACTTATCACATTTTGGTACATGAATGTCATGCAACATGTAACGTTTCATTTAAAAATCATGAATATAAGAAACACTGAGAATCATGAAAATATGAATTTGAAGTGATATATCTTTTTTTGTCTTTTTTTCCCCAATGCCTAGCATAATACCAGGAATGAAGTAGGAACTCTCTAAAAGCTTGTTGGTTGATAAGAAGGAAAACCTTCCATTTCTAACAAGTACAAGGAAAATCTAGTACCTAGGTAAATGCAGCTCTTAGGGGGCAGAGGAAGGGGGATGAGCATTTCTATAGTCCTTACTATGTACCAGGCACTGTGCTAAGCACTTTGCAAATATTATCTTATTTGATTCCCAAGACAACCCTGCTGAGGGATGGATGCTTATGATCACCATTTTAAAGTTGAAGAAACTGAGGCTGAAAGAGGGTAAGGATCACACAGCTAGTAGGAAGTGTTTGAGTCTGGATTTGATTTCAGGTCTTCCTGACTCCAGGCTCAACAGCGTCCACTATAGCACCACCTAGCTGCCTCAGTGAGTAGGAAAGGAGAGTCATGAAAGAAGGTAACTCCTTTCTGCTATAGATCTATGCTGACATTTTTGTTTGGGAGTGAAGAATTTGGTCTTGTTGAATTCAGCTGAATTCCAGAAGAAATGAGGTTGGAGGAACTAGGGATGTTGAATCTAAAAAGAGAAAACTTTGAGGGGACACAAGAGCTGACTTGGACAACAAGCAATCATCTTAGAATACATGGAAAAAGAAAGAAACTTATTCTGCTTGGTGCCAGAGGGAAGAACCAAGAATAACGGAGGAGGGAGGATGATGGAAAAATTAAGGACCAATGTCAGGAAAAGCTTCCTAGCAATGAGAGCTGTCCAAAACAAATAGGCTGCACCAGGGGATAAGGAGCGCATTGATTCTCATTGGAGGTCTTCGAGCAAAGTCCATATGGTGTATGGTAGAGAGGATTCTTGTTCAAGCTTGAGTTGGACTAGATGGCCTTTGAGATCATTTCCAATGCTGAGATTCTGGGATATCAAGGAGATGTCTGATATTGGAAGGAAAAGGAAGACAAAAGAAGAGAAGACAAAGGAAGAGGATGTAAGGAAAGGGAAGACAAGGGAAGGGAAGCAGTCAGAATATAATGTAATGAACCACTACTTGAGGACATTAAGACCCTTTTATCATTATAAAATTTTCTTTGGGGGAGGATGTAGAAGTCAGCTTTTTACAAGGAGCACATGATTAGGAATCATGAGACCTTGGGTTTTGGTCCTAATTCCATCATTAAATAACTACATAATAGCTTTAAGCAAATCGCTGTCTTTCTGTAGAACTCAGTTTCCTCATCTCTAAGATGAGGAATTTGGAGACAAATGGTCTCTTCCTGTTTGGTTAACAATAAAGAACTCACCTTCACAGATGGAGAGCCAACGGCATATCATGTGAAGACAGCCTTTGCATCAGGGACCTACACTCCAAGCTTGTCTCTGACATCTGCTGTGTGGCCCTTTTTGAGTTGTTTAACATCTGACCTTCATTCTCCTCCCCTGTAAAATGGAAATAAGAATATTTGCATTTGCTCCTCACATAGATTTGCTGTGAGGAGAATGCATTGTCCTGCAGGCCTGATGGGAAGCAGTTCTAACCGTTGATGTGCAACTGGAGGAGTCTTGATTTCTTGAGGCTTGCTTGCTTGAAGTCACTTCCCTTTCCTATGACTCAGTTTCGTCATTTGTAAAATGGGGATTCAATTTGATTCAATTCAGTCAGACAAAGGCATCACTCTAAGTGTTAGGTATACAAAGACCAAAGGAAACAGCAAGCTTGTGTTCATCTGGGCTAAACACTGTCTGAATAGCAATAACTGAAACCTCTCAGGATTTTAGTATTAATAATAATAAGCATGTATCCAGCACTTTAAGGTTTACAAATGTGATTTCATTTGACCCTGGAAGGGAGGTGCTATTATTTTCTCCATTTTATAAATGAGAAAACTGAGGCAGACAGGTTAAATGACTTGCCCAGCTTGTAAATGTCTGGGGATAGATTTGAACTCAGATCTCCCGGGCTACAAATCCAGTACTCTGTCCTCTGTGCCTAGCTAGCTGCTCCATTGAGGTGATTTCTGTAAGAGCCCTTATAAATTTTCAGAACATCATAAGATCATGGACCTAAAGCTGGAAAGGACCTCAGAGGCCATCTGTCTGGTTCAACCCCCTCATTTTAGAGATGAGCAAACTGAGGGTGGTGAACACTGTGGTGAAGTGACTTACCTACTTGCCTGAAAGATTTGAGATAGGATTTGAACCCAGGTGTGCCATTATGGCTTGTGAGCCAAGCTTTCTAAGGGCAATAGTTTTTTTTTTCCCATCCTTCACCCCTGTAGCCAATTAGCTGTCAAGTTTTGATCCCACCTCTACAATACTCCTCAAAATCATTCCCCCTTCTCTTCTCCCTAAATCACCACCCTATCCAGACCCTCACCATCACTCACCTGGAGCAACAGCTTCCTCATAAATCTTACTATTTCTAGTTTCTCCTGTGTCCAAGACATCCTCCACATGGTTGCTGAAATAATCTTCCTAAGGCACAGGTCTGAATGCATCTCTCCCACACCAAGGATCTTCAATGGCTCTCTATTTCCTCCAGGATAAAATACAAATTCCTCAGCATGACCTTTAGAGTCCTCTGTCATCTAGCTCCAGTCTACCTTTCCAAATGAATTGTAAATTACTCTCTTTAACACATTCTTCCTTCCATCTAAACTATCCTTCTCAATGTCTCTGGAACTTGCCATTTCATCCCACCCTCCAAGCTTTTGCACAGGCTGACTGGCTGCCATGCCTAGAATGCCCTCATTGCTTATTGTCGCCATTGGAACTTCTAAATTCCTTCAGAGTTCAAACTCGTGAGCCACCATCTCTAGAACACCTTTATGGACCCAGTGCTCTCTTCCTCCCCAAATGATCTTGCATTTACTTGCCCGTTTCCTCTTTTGTATGCCCCCATATTGTGTAAGCTAATTGTGGGCAGAGACAGTTTTGTTTCTCCTTTTTTTTTCATTTGTCTTTGTATGACCATCGAGTGGCACAGTGGCGGCCACATGGTAAGTGCTTGTCAAACCGTCTTACACTCCAAAACACTTCCAGCCAGAAAAAGGTGGAGGGCAGCCCCTGGATTTTCAGGAACATGGCAAAATGAGCTCTGTTCATCCACAGTCTTGCTCTCTGTGAACAGTAACGGTTTCAGGCTCATAAGGTAATAATCCATTTTTAGCAGATGAAAGAAGAGGGATCAGAAAAGTAACTCAAGCCGAGAGTAATAATGGGGCTAGAAGCTTATAATGGGAAATATCTCAAGAATCCAAGCCTCCCTTTGTTGGACATGAATGATGTCTTTTTTCTTGTAAAGAGTGTATGAAGAATTTGAGCTAAAGTACCTTGGTAGGTTTGATGAAAAAACTCTCTGTCTCCGGAAGAAGGGCTGGTGTTGGGTTGCAGCTCATATGCATCCTAACATTAAGCAACAGTGGGGACGGCTGAAAGATGCTCAGACAGCCCCAGGCTTGAGTTCTCAGGCATTGAGCTCTTTCCTTAGGGTTTTAACTACAACATCCTCAATTTCTCCTACCATTCTTCCAGGATGCACGCAAATCTAATTCTGTAGGCAGATACACAGAATGTAAAATCCTATCAATAATTTCCTCATAATTCTTACCCCATTTGCTTTCTCATTCACACCGCCATCATCTCAGCCATGTAAACATCCTCTCTAAAGATTCAAAATGGAATCTGTCCCTGCCTCTCCATTCAATGTCACCTTTGGCCGCATCATTCTATAAGTCCCTCCTTTTGAGTCAACTCAATATTCTCCCACCTTTTCTAGACATCACCAGAATGTCATTGGAGTACCAAGCTTGTTCATCAGTCAGCCTGCCTCTTCCCACATGACCAATCCACCATCTCATCTTTGCTCATTACTGTACTTCTCCTTTCTCATTTGTAAGGTACCACAGTCTGCTCACACCCTTCATGAGTTTCTTTCATTGCCCACTGGGTGAATTTAAGAATCAAATTTCAATTCTGAAGAGACTATATTATCTGTGACTTGCAGTCATACACTACCACTTGAAGAATATTGGCATGAAAAAGATGGGCCATTGTTTTAAGGGGAATCTTTGAAGCCTTAAAAGAAAATTTCAGTTTCCCAAAGGCAACTCTCTTCTATCTGTTCAGTTATGTACTCAAGTTATTATCCATTTCAAGTATCTGTTTGTATATAAATATATGCATACTATGTTTGCAGATTTGTTAGATAGATAAATAGATAGATAGATAGATAGATAGATAGATAGATAGATAGATTATGTAGACATATATCAGTGGATGTGTTTTATGTCCATTCAACTGCGTATTTGATGTATCATCCATTTCATTTTTCCTGTGTGAATAGCAAAGTTTCAGGCCATGATGGACCTCACTGAGGAAGTTCTGAAATGTTGCAGAATTTAGTTAAATCAGCACAGTGTTGTCCACTATTGTGTGTCCATAGTTTGCCATCCATAGCCCCTTCCACTCAGACTCTGTGCTGGATCTCCCGCATGACGTTAACAAGCATATTTGGCAAGCAAACATGTCCCTATTAAAAACCTTGCTTTCTATTAATATTGAGATGATTGTTCAACAAGGTTATCTCTGTTATATGTTTCAAGCTCTTGCAAAATTTTGACATACGTGTGGGACCTACATTGTTGCAGCGGAGCTTTTAAGAAGACACTTTGCTGTCCTGAATCAAATGCTTTCTTAAAGTTAACAAACTGTGAAGACAGTGGGATGTCATGATCTATACATTGTTCATTCAGCTGTATCCTAGTAAAGATACAGAGTGTTGTGGAATATCAATTAGGAAAGGCTCCTTTTTCCTTCCTAATGCATTACTTAAGACTGATACTTGATGCATTATTCTCATATTTTAAAATATTTAGTATGCATATGGGCTGAGAGTTTAGTGTTCTCTTATTTTCTTCTTCGAGGTAATGATGATGATGATGATAAAAATAGTAATAATGATAGCTAACCTTTATGTAACCCTTATTATGTGCCAAGTACTGTGCTAAGCGATTCACATTTATTATCTCATTTGACTCTTACAACAACCCTGAGAGGTTGGTCATGTTATTATCTCCATTTTACAAATGAGAAAACTGAGGCAGGCAGAAGTTAAGTAACTTGCCCTTGGTGACATAGCTATTAAGTGTCTGAGGCTGGATTTGAATTTAGGTCTTCCTGTCTCCAATCTCAGTGCTCCATATATTGTACCAGCTAAAAAAAAGTCCAAGATTTTTTTGTGTGCCTTTTTTATCTCACATTTCTTCAGATAACTTGAAAATAGACACCTAGTGCTCTCGAAATTTTATCACACCTCTCTCTCTCTCTCTCTCTCTCTCTCTCTCTCTCTCTCTCGCTCTCTCTGTCTCTCCCTCCCTCTCTCTCTTCCTGTATGTATATATATATATGTATGTGGATATGTATATACACACATATATGTGTATACATATGCAAATATATTCATTCATGTATATGCATATATAATGTGTAGACTGATAATTGATTAATTATCAATTGATAACTTCATTATTACTTGATAACTGATAAAAATTGACTAATTATTGATTATTGAGGTGGTCCTCTCCCACCATGCTACCTTTGACTGTACCCTAACGTAAATCTCCACAAAGCGTCCAACCAACACACTGGGGACCTTTGTCTAGCTCTCTTGAAACTGAATGAGCCACCAATGGCGGTGCCCATCAGTTATCCCTCAATGTAGTCCACCCCTGTAGAAGAACATAACTTACATATGCATAGTTAGTGACAAGTTGCCTCCCCCAAGTTTCTTGAAAGAAAAGATTTGTTCTCCTTTTCTTTGAATTCCAGACCTAGAACATAGTGAATACTTAATAATTTCTTGTTGACTGACTAATACCATTCACATATTGGCCAACTCTTCATTGCTGGAGAGGCTAGGGAAGCAAATCAGAGGATTTTCCAGCACAAGGGACTTTCAAATCTATCTAGCAATCTTCCCAGGTTGTAGGGTGTAGAGAAGGAAATGGTAGCCCATTGAGGGAAGTTAGCTTGGCCAACATAACCAACAGGTCTAGAACATAAGAGTCCAGGCTTCCATTTCTGTCTCTCTACCACATGAACAGCCTGGAACCCTTGTGAAAAATAGTCTTAAGAAACATATGGCTGTGTTTTATGCACAGAGATGCTTGCAGAGGCAGAGCAACCCGGGAGAGAGTAACACCAGGCTGGGAGATGAGCTGCATGTTCAAATCCCAGCTGTAATATTTACTCTCTGTGTGACCTCAGGCACATTGGTTAACCACTCTGAGCTTCATTTTCCTCATCTGGAACATGAGGGGTTTGGACTCAGTAACCTCAGAGTGGTCCCTTCCAGCTCTGTGAGCCCAAGGAAAAGGAGGATGATGATTGTACTCAACCTACTTGCCAGGACTCTTGTGATGAAAAGTTTTTGTAAAACAAAGTACTATAGAAATAGCTATTTCCGGACATGTTTGTATGGTGAGTATGATCTGGTGGAGAGGGCACTAGACTTAGAAGGAACAGAAAGGCTGAGTTCAAATCCTGGCTCGGACATATAGTGACTGGATGACCTAGGGAAAGTCACCAACCTCTTGGCATCAATTTCCTCAGCTGTAAAATGAGGGTAACATTTGCCATGCCTACCTCAAAGGACTGTTATGAACAAAATGCTTTGTAAATCCCAAAACAGACTTGGAATCTGGTTACCTATCCACTTCTGACACTTAGTAGCTAGGTACTACAATCAAGACATGCCATCACTTTGAGACTCAGTTTCCTCATCTGTAAAAATTAAGGGGTTGAACTACATAGCCTCAGAGATTCCTTCTGTTTCTATATCTTTGATCCTGTGCTCTGCAACCCTGTGGACAGCATCTTAACCAAAGGAAAATAAGTCACACCAATGAGATCATGCATTTGCAAAATATATTAGAGTAGTTCTGTACAAGAAAGCCAAGTGTCTGAGAAAAGAATTGGTTTCTTAAACTGAGAAAGAGTAGAGGTAGTTGACCCACACATAAACAGAAAACTCACAACTCATGGAAGGAAAGAGGAGAAAGGAAATTAAGGGGGACATTTCGAAGCCATAACTAGGGAGGGGCAATTGGCACTTAACCCCAGGGCATCAGAATTTAGAGGGTGCTGACAGCACATGCAGTCCTTCAACAAGCAGCTAATACCTAGTCATTAAGAATAATTAGGTAAAATAGGAAAATGTTAGATGGAGCTGGGATGAATTCCTGTCTGCCCTACCCCACTTTCCTTCCCTTGTAGTCTCACAGCACTGGTCTCCTGCTGATGTCATTTGGTCTCTGTTTCCTGATCCCCTGCCCCTTTCACTATGGGACAGTGTCCCTCCTTGCTGCCTATCCTCCATCCAAGGGCAAGTATTATATTTCATGCCCTCTTTATGACTCGGGGAAGGTGTACCATCCAGGCCATTACGGGTCGCAGCCAAACCTCTGAATACAAAAGCCCACTGGGTGGAGAGCATACTAGAAAAACAGCTCCTTGATGACTCAAGTGATTCAGTGTCTCACCTTATTGATTCCCACCCAGCATGGGAACAGACCTCAATAACCAACATCAACTGGCTTAATAAGAGGCAAGGCAAGATTTACTGATGCCATGTGCTTTTCATTAGGCAGAGTGAGGGGAAGGAAGAAAAAATGCTGACCTACCAGTCATGGGCCACTGTGTCTTTTAGTCTGATGACTGCTGCCCAGCCAGGAAAGTGAGTAATAGGAAGCCATCCGAGACAGCCACAAGACCAGAGCTTGTCAGAGGCATTAGAAAAAACAACAACAAAAAATGGTTTCCACTCACCACTGAATCCCCTCCCAGTTCACCCAGTTTTTCCTTCTTTCACATAGAGGATTCAACAAATGGGGAAATCTAACCATCTATAAAGGGAAAGACTCCCCAGGAATCAGAGATCAGATTTGAGAAGCATCAGACCCATAGGATCCTAAATTTAGAGCTGGAGGAGAACTTAAAGACTATCTAGACCAACTCTTTTATAGAAGAGGAAACTGAGACCAGAGGTGCTAAATCACTCAATCAGGGTCATATAGCTAGTGAATTTCTGAGGTAGGATTTGAACTCTGACATCAAGCACTCTAGCTACTGTTCCACCTCTCTGCTCTTTGGAGGGTGACATATAGTTTCCCCCACATATGTTCCCCCAAAGAAACAGCAATGAAAATGGCAAGAAGCACTGAGTGGCCACAGAAAGACTTGAGAGCTAGGACCACACTGCCACCAAAGGTGCTACCTGCTGGAATGAATGGACAAAACCGTCCTCCTTTTCACCATCCTCCAGAAGCTGTCCTCTGCTACTATACTTGATCAATATGGGGATGGAGAGGATGGTTGGGGGTAGCTATAGGCATAGTCTATTCTGTATGGCCCCCTATCCTGAGGGTCTCAATAGGTTTTAATCAGTCTCTTACAACTTATCAGAAATGAAAGAATTTGGTGCTGACATCTCAGCTCTCATCAGGCGGAGAAGGTTTTGAGGTTTTTGAAAATAATGCCTTCTATGAAATACATTCCTTTGTTCAACGTAGCCTGACTAGGGCCAAGGGAAAGGTCACTTGCCGAGATTTTTCCCTTTTATGAAATACCTCCAGTGACCTACAGCTACGCCTCTAGCGAACTGAGTTTCCATTGTGGGCAAGGCACTTTTCCTGACTGACCCTGGGTTTTCAAGTCTGTAAAATGAGGGACTTGGGCTACATGACCTGTAATGTCTGAGACGTCCATCTCTAATATTCTCTGTTCTAAGGTCTCTCCTGCCAATAACTTTATCCGTTCTAAGGTCTCTGCTGCCAATAATTTCCTATATTCTAAGATCTCTCCCACCAATAACTTCCTATGTTCTAAAGTCTCTCCTACCAGTAACTTCTTATATTCTAAGGTCTCTCCCACCTATAACTTCCAGTGTTCTACGATCTCTCCACCAATGGCTCTCTACGTTCTAATAACTTCCTATGTTCTGAGGTCTATCCCATCTAGATCCCTCCACCTATAACTTCCTGTGTTCTACGGTCTCTACACCTATAACTTTCTATGACATGTTATATTACCATGTTCTAAGGGTTCTTCCAGCTCTCACATTGTTTTTGGTGTTCTAATACATTCTACTTTATTTATCTTTCCAATTCTGAGGTTCTTTAATGGATAGAGACTTAGCTTTGGAGTCCTGAAAAGGAAGCTTTTCCTACTCTAGCAAGTCCCTTAATTTCTTGGCGCCATGGCCAACTTGGAGACCAAACATCTCAGAGCAGTTATCAACTTGCTTTGGTAGAGGGAGTTTCCTAGCTGAAAGTTTCCTAAACTACTAAAATCACAGTTCCAGGGCCTTGAAGGACCCATCTAAGACCCACATTCTATGATCTATAGACCTTTCTGTCTTACATTCTCATCTTTTGTGTTCTAAGGTCCCTTCCAAATTTAACATTCTACTTCTCTTTCCACCACTAACATTCTAGGTTCTAACCTTTCAGGTTCTAAGGCACAGGAGAGAGAGGGATGTTCAAACTCAGCCTCTGACACTCATTAGCTGTATGACCCTGGACAAGTCACTTAACTTCTGTCTGCCTCAGTATCTTCTACTATAAAATAGGGATAGCACCCACATTCCAGGTAAGAATCAACCAAGATAATAAGTGTAGAGCATTTTGCACAGTGCCTGGCCCACAGTAGACACTTAGTAAATGTTTGTTTCTTTGCTTTCTTCCCTCCACCTTGGATACTTCTGTGTTCCAACAGTTATGTTCCAAGGTACTTTCCAAGTCTGACACACTGTGGCCGAGCGTTTTGTGTTCTACAATTCCTTCCAGCTCTGACGATCTGTGATTCTACGATTAAACTCCTAGGCCAATGAAACCACCATTCTCTAAACAATGGTCTAAGTTTAAAATGAAGGGTTGGAATGGAGATCAGAAGGAGACTTTGGCTTCAGGAAAAGCAGGAGGTGGGGGAGAGAAGGGGGCTAGAACCTCTGAACCCCTCCCCCATGCCTGGAATGCTCTCTCTCCTCATCTCCACCCCATGGCTTCCTTCAAACCCCTGCTAAAATCCCACACCCCCTCCCCTTAATTCTGGTGTGTCCTGTGGTTAATTACCTCCCATTTGTCCTATATATCTCTAATTTGTATTTCATTGTTTTTGTTTACCCCCCATTAGACTATGAGTGAGGTCCTCTACAGCTAGAACTGTCTATAACCTTTTTTTGTATACACAGTGCTTAGCACAGTGTTGGCACTTAGGTGTTTTTTGACCAACTCACTGAACTGGAGTTAGATCCCACAAGCAGAAACATTCAAGACAGACTAAAGCAGCGGTTCTGAACCTTTCTTGTGTCCTGGACCCCTTGGCATGCTGGTGAAGCAGATGGACCCTTCTCAGAATCAGGTTTTAAAATGCATGAAATACATGGGATAACCAAGGAAGCAGGATGTTGAAATACCATTATCAACATTTTTAGAACAGGTCTATGAACCCCAGTTTGAGAATCCCTGGACGAAGTGACCCATTCTCTGATTTCCAAACATTGCTGAGAACCAGGGAAAGATCTGTCCACAAAGCATTTAAATTCCCACTTCTGTAACAAGAGAAAATTAGTAAGAGAGTTATTTTGTGTCCCCTTGTGGTAGGGGAATACTAGCTTTGGCTTGCTATTAGGGCCTGCAGGTATAAAGGGGTGAGGAGAGAGAGGGAGAACTTTCAGTGGGCACAAGGTGAATTGTCTGGAGGGGGGAAATGAGAAGAACACTCAAATAGATGGGCCTTGCGCATAATTGATGTGACAGAGTGCTGCCTACTCTATCATCATGGCTGAAATATGGCTCGCCTCCTGAGTAATAATGCAGCCAACGACCCCTTCTGTTATGGGGCGGGTTTAATCAGGAAAGTTGCTGCCTCTGTCAGACAAAATGCATGACTCTCAAAACTAGGCCACCATCTTGAAGTTTGAGATTGGAAATCTTAGAATTCCACAGTCAGTAGGAATAGGGATACCCAGCCCTGTTCATTCTACCAAGGAAACAGACCTCACATCTGTCCCCTTCTCTCAGATCCAACTGTAGCCACCCGACTTCAGCCTCATCACCTCTTCTTAGTCAACCAACAAGCATTCATTAAGAACCCACTACATTCCAGGCAATGGGGGTACAAAGACAAGAATTGATGGAGAATTTACAGGGGAGTAGGGCAGCTAGGTGGCACAATGGACAGTGAGCTGGGCCTGAGTCAAGAAGACCTGAGTTCAAATCTAGCCTCAGACACTTACCAGCTGTGTGACTCTAGGCAAGTCACTTAACCCTGTTTGCCTCAGTTTCCTCATCTGTAAAATGAGCTGAAGAAGGAAATGGCAGAATCACAAATGGGATCATGAAGAAAATTGACTGAACAACAACAGACAACTGCAAGGGCACAAGAGTCATCTACCTTTAGCTGGCCTCTTCAACTAGCAGGACCCTTCTCTACCCAGTCGAGCCAAGCCACACTTCTGCTCCCTACCCTTCAGCCTTGCCTTCCTAAATCTTAACTAGGTTCATGCCATCTCGGGTCCCTGAGACTACTCTTGTCAATGGTCATGCCTCCACCCTCTTCTCAGTGTCTTCAAAAACAAATTAAGGATGGATGCCCCCTCCAACACCTACGCCCAACTCCATCCCACCCCTATGATGTACCTGTTGTTTCTTCCTAGACCTCTCCTGGAGGGCAGGGACAGTTTCACTTTTGACTGTATAAGTTCTTGCTGACTTGCCCATTGACTGAACGTCCTCTTCAAACTTCTCTTAACACTTTTTCCTAGACACATACCTTCCTCTCCCTTGTATAGAGGACGCTTCTCACTGGGTTGTAAGCCCCTTGAGGATGAGGTCAGCCTCATGTCCATCACTGTATCCTGTGGACCTTGTTTCTCATGGTGCTTTATCCATTCACACTTGGGCACTTAATAACTGCTGACTGAACTGAACCACCCTTGGGCAGAGTAACTGTCCTCCCCGAAGACTAGAGCCCTGGCCAGGGAAGGGCTAAGGCTGCCAGCATAGGGGGCAAACTTCCTTCTTTCAGCAGTACAGATCCTGGTGTCTTGATTTCACAGTCCTCCGTCAGACTGTGGTCTCATGGTCACATCACTATAGCACACCTTTCCTGGGGGTCCTTCCTGCCAACTCCCATGGAGGTCAGATTGTGTGAAACTTACCGTCCCCTCTCCCAGACTCACTAAACTCAGGCTATCCCTTGTGTTGACCCCTTACTACCAACTCAGCTGTTCTTGAGAGAATAAATGAATGAATGAAAAGCATCTATTAAACGCTTATTATGGTTCATGTACTTGTCAAGGCCTAGAGATATAAAGAGAAAACAAGACCATTCTTGGTCTCAATCTAATTTGGCAAGATCACATCTAGAAGGGCTCTGCCAGTGTGAACATGGAAAGGTTCAATGGTCTTTAGGGTCAGTAGAAAGGGCAGATGGCAAGGTCCAGACATGCTTGGGGTATGTGATCAGGGCACTTGGCAATGCTCTAGGGTCTGGAGGGCATAGTAGAAGGTCCTGTGACAGGACAGGTGTTAAGCTCCTGTGGTCCTCCATCTTACCAGAAGGCTTGTGGTTGGTAACTCCTGGCTCATCAAAGTAAATACCCACATCCCCACTGCGGGGGGGCCTGCAGGTATCTAGGCTGTGGCCATTAGTAAAACAATTTATCAGTCAGAGTCTGCTAAGGACTTCTTTAAGAAATGGGGCTGATCTGAAGGGCAAGGAAGCTTTAGTTCATTAGTATTTCTTCCTTCCTGGCTTGGGGTTTCTAAGGCCTTATGCTTTATGAAACCCTCAAATTCCTTGCATGAAAAACTCAGTGAACCAATAAGCATTTATTAAGCACCTACTAGTGCCCATCATTATGGAAAGTGGTGGTGATAGGAAGATAGACAAAATACTGTGTGTCACATCATAATGGGGATTGGAGGTAATCTCAGGGGAGATGACATTAGCAGCTGGGGCTACCAAGAAAGAGCTCCTGCAGAAGGTAAGATACGAGTTAAATGCTGCTTAGTCAGTAGGGCTCTCTAAAAAGCAACAAGAGAGACAGAAGCAGAGAGAAAAGCAAACACAGAGAGATGAGGGAGCCACAACTGAGCTTTGGGGTACACCTGTGCTGTAGGGGATAGGATAGGAATAACAATCCACTAAAAGAGACTGAAATTGAGTAATCAGACAGGTAGGAGAGGACGGTGTCACTGAAACCAAGAGAGGAAAGAATAGCAATGAGGAGGGAGTGGTCAGCCTTGTCTAAAGCTGTAGCTCAAAGAGAAGAAGGGTAGACAAAAGAGCACTGCAAGAGGTAGAGAGAGAGAGAGAGAGAGAGAGAGAGAGAGAGAGAGAGAGAGAGAGAGAGAGAGAGTGTGAGGGAGGGAGGAAGGAAGGAAAGAAGGAAGGAAGGAAGGAAGGAAGGAAGGAAGGAAGGAAGGAAGGAAGGAAGGAAGGAAGGAAGGAAGGAAGGAAGGAAGGAAGGAAGAGGAAGAAGGGAGAGGAGAGAAGAGAGGAGGAGAGAGAGAGAGAGATGAGGAAGAGGGGGAAGAAGGGAGAGGCAGAGACAGAGAAAGAGGCAAAGAGAGGGGGAAGAGGGAAAGAGAGAAAGGGGGTGGGGGTGGGGAGCACCTATACTTAAGGAGAAGAGAGGATGATTGAAGAGACACTTCTTGGAGATTACAATTTAAAGCAGGAGGATAAATGGGAAACCTCTCATTAGCCTCTGTTATCAATCAAGCAGAACCACAGCAAGGGGAACCCAATATCATACAATGAGGCCACATCCCAAGGCCATGATTTAGAAGGCCCACCCTATGGAGCACTTGCTCCCCGGCTGCAAATTCAAGCTGGATATTCTGGCCCCCATCTCTCTGGCTTTTCATTGACTGGCCCCTAAGGCTTTTTCTCCTCCCCTCCACTTTCCAAAATCATTCATTACCTTCAACACACAGTTCAATCACAAGCTTTGAAATGAACACTTTCCTGATCTCCTTCAGGGCCTCCCCATCCTATGCTTGCCCCTCCCCTCCAAAAATGACTCTGGACCCGAGAGGCATAGATGGAAGAGTCCATCTAGTCTGGCTCCCTCATTCTACAGATGAGGAAACCGAGTTTCAGACAAGTCAAGCAACTCCCCCCAAACCCCACAAGCAGTAAGTGTCAGAAATGAGACTGGAACTCCCAGTATCAGTGCAAATTCTCTACCTCCATTGTTACCATTCTCTCCCATGGTGCCACTAGTTAGTGTGGATTTTCTTTACGGTTACACATGTGTACATGTTTCTTCTCTCATTGAATATGAGTACCTCAAGGATGGAGCTTGCTTCCTGCTTGCCATTATATTGCCAGCACTTTGCATAGTGCACATAGCTGGGGCTTAATAAAACTTTGATTAATTGGTTGATTGACCTCATCCAGTCCAAGCTATAGCAGAGCCTTCTAAATAGAATGCCTTCCTTCCCTTACAACCTCATATTTACTTATCTTAAGTATAAATGTGTGTGTGTGTGTGTGTGTGTATCATCCTCAGTACTTAATGAAGTTCCTGGAACATAGCAGGGATGCACAAGTGCTTGTGGACTGATTAATGTTTCCACTGATTGAGAACACAATGCTAGGATCTGAGGATGAAAAGTCAGCACCAAAATAGACAAGCTCAGTCCCTGCCCTCAGGAAGCTAACATTTTCCTGGGGATGAAGGAACAGGGCAGGTCACCAGAGAACTTCCTCAGAGCACTCTTTAGGCACCTTCCCAGACACCACAAAGTTCATCCACATCCCTTCATACTCCCTTCCACCCCCACCCCTCATTGTACAGAAGACAGTGGAGTCGGAAAAGGGAGACAATGGGGCTGAGGTCATGAAGGTAGCGAAAGGGTACCAGCACTCGCTGCGCTCCAGACACTATGTGAGGGGCTTGGCAAATGGTATCTATAAGATATTAAGTGGAAGAGCCAGGATGGGGATCTGGTGCCTTTCTCCTCGAAACCAAGGTCTCCACTTTTCAGGGCTGTCTCCTGTTCTCAGTGCTGCTCCTTCGTTCATTCAACAAACATTTACTGTTAAGTGCCCACTTCATGCAAAGTACGAGGCTAGGTCCTGGGGAGATACTAAGTTGTGAGGTCCCTGACCTCAGGAGCATGGGTTTAGATAGGAAAGTCAGGTGCCAACCCAGTGCCAGGCAGTCCCTATCCTAAAGGACTGTGATTTCTCTCCTTTAATTATTTCCTACTTGTCATATAAATACAGCTGGCTTTGCATAAAGGTGTTTTGCATACTGTCTCCCCCATTAGATTGTAAGCCCCTTGAGGGCAAGAACTCTTTCGATTCTTTTCCCATCCCCCATGTTTAGCACATAGTAGGTGTTTACTAAATGTTTATTGAATTGAAGGAGCTTACAGGATAATGCGGAGGAGAGACAGCACGTAATTAAAGGTAGCGGTTCTCAAAGTGCCTTACATAGGCAGAGCTCAGAATAGTGCCTGACACACAGTTGGTGCTTAATAAGTGGTGGTTGACTGAGTGCTTTATTTATTTATATTTCCGTATTATCCATTTGTATAATATTCTGTAATATTGTATCATTTGTGTACTATTCTGTATTATCGATAGGTAGAGACAGCACAGACAGGGCTAGGGCTGAGATTCTTTGGGGTAGATTCTTGACAGAAAAGGAAATTCCCTCTACCAGTGAAGATCAGCACATTCCCTGCCACTGTTTATCTTGAAGCTGTCCAGAGTATTGAGGTTAAGTCATTTGTCCAGCATAGTCAGTGTGTGTCAAAGGTAGAATTTGAACTCAGGTCTCGGAGCTGCAAGGATAACATTCTAACGTTTTACCAGATACATGCAAAACAAATCCAAGGGACCTTGGGGAGAGAGACACTGGCAGCAGGGGAGATATGACTGGAATGGTGGGGTGCTATGAGGTGCTGAAATGCTTTGGATACCAGGTATAGGGGAATGAGCAAACGGCAGCCACTGACGGTTTGGGGGCACAACTATGCAGCAGAATGACTACTGTTCCAATACAGGGGAGAGGAAAGAAGAGAAAGATGCCAGAAGGAGGAGCAGCAAAGATGAGCATTCCTCAGTGACCCTGGCAGGAGCAGGCTAAACCATCATAGCTTTGCTTTCTGACCAACAGCACATCCTGAGGCAGGATGACAGGGAAGGAGGCCTCCAGCACCTCAGCCCAGCCCCAACCCGATGCCTAAAAGTGTCGGTCAGAAAAGGGGTTAATGCCTGCCTCACTGCGGGAAGCCTGCAAGAACGGAAGGTTCTGGAGTGTAGAACATTCCTTTTTACAGTAGGTGGTGTCATTGTTACACTTTCACACAGGCGATGCTAATTAACCATCTTAAAAGGCCACCTCATTAAATGATTTCCCTGCTTCAAACATTCACAGGAGTTAGCAATTCAATTATGTTCCAGACCCATCTGGATATGGAGCATACAGGGGGCACTGAGGCAGGTCCAAGACCCAGTTACTCTTATGTGCAGGTGAATTCCCTGGAAGGAAGACGGAGGATGTACCCCATGTGGGAAGAGCCAGGATCCATGAAGGAAATCTCAAATGGGTCCCTCTAAGACAGCCTGTCCAGAGAATTCATTCCAAACTCTAATCCTTTTCTACACTGGTCCTTAAAACTCTTTTGTAGGATGCTAGCCTCCGAGCTAGCTAAAATGGGTGTCACTGCTTGGTGTGTCACACACACACATACACACACACACACACACACACACACACACACACACAGTCCCACCAGCACCTGGTGATTTTTGCTCATTGTAAAATCACCTTTGAGCTTTGAACTTGGCACAACTTCAATCATGGTAGCTCTGAGCCTTCTCTTGGACAGGCATGGCAAACAGTCCAAGAAACATTCTCGGCCAAGGAAACACAAAGCTGTCTTTGTCTCCTGCCTAGTCAAAATATCTCATAAAGTGTGTGGCAAGGAAGGATTGTGTCTTTTTTTTTTTTTTTTTACTTCTCCAGACAAGTATCTTTCTCCCTTCCCTTCACACCAATTTGCAGAGTCCCCTCCTCCCCAGCACACACACACACACACACACACACACACACACACACACACACACACACACACACACACACATATACACTCACACACCAGTAGACTTTACCCCCTCCATGGTGAGCTGGAAACTAAGCAAGGCAGAATTCAGCCAAGCCCAGCACAGGCTTCTGGCCAGAGCTGGCCATCAGTGAACGGAACTGTGCATCTCCAGCAGGGATGGCCCCTGTGCTGTGACCATATTTGGGAGCCTCACATGTGTGATTCGGCTCCTCTTTAACACAAAGAGGCAGATTTTGCCAGGAGATCAGACTGCCCAGAACCCTGCTGCAGCGGAGGAAGCTGGACTGATGCTCTTTGGTTGGTCTGTTGTAAGCTCTAGCCTTGCCTCAGTCTGTCCATCTACTGCCTTTCATCCCTTCCTGAACTCTAGCATGCTAGGTACCCAGAGAACTACCCAAAATGTTTTGACTCAAGGACACCCCCTCTTCTACATCTTTGTGTGCCTGGAAAGCCAAGCACCTGACTCACAGTGCAGTCTTCAAAGTGTACACTGAATAGATGTGTTAACAGGAATCATAAGGAGCAGTGATGTTACCTATATGACCTTGAGAAGGTTCTTTAACCTCTCTTTGCCTCAGTTTCCTCATTTCTAAAAAGATAGGGGTAGACCTAGAGGTTTTTTCCATCTCCACATCTATTAGCCTTTGATCCTACCTGTCTGGCCTTAAGCAAGTCCCTCACCCTCTCTGTGCCTCAGTTTCCTCATCTGTAAAATGAGGAGGGTGGACTTGGAGGTTCTTTCCTGCCCTCAATCTATGATCCTAAAATCCTGTAAACTATAGCCTAAGGCTAGATTTCAACTGGATATTGTGGATTATTCAGTTTACAATCCATTATGTGGATGAACCCTTGCCTTTCAGCCAATTTTGGCTGTGCTCCCCTCTAAGGGCAGAGAAGACAGATGAAAGGAGATTAATAAATTCACGTGAGATTTCAAGTTTGCAAAGCAATGACAGATTATCTCATCAGAACCTCACAACAACCCTTTTGAGTCAATATTATTATCATCCCCATTTTATGGGTGAGAAAGCTGAGGCTGAGAGAGGTTGAGGAACCTAAGGTCCTAGATTTAAAGCTAGAAGGGACTTTGGAGGTCATCTAGTTCAAACCCCTTATTTTACGGACCCTAGAGGGGCAGTGACTTGAAGTGACTTGCTTGGGCTCACATCACCAGTGAGTGCCTGAAGTTCATTCCAACCCAAGCCTTCTTGACCCCATGTCCAGCCCTCCTCTCCACTGCACCATAGTTTCTCTCATCTGCCCATTGAACTATGGGTTGATAGATGCCTGGGGCACAGTTTTTAAAATGAGGACTCCATAGTTGGATGCAAGATCACAGAGAAGGAAGAGAAGAGTTGAGTGCTGCGATCTTCCCTGTGTCCCTGGAAGAGTCATTTGCTTCTCAGAGTTTTAGCTTCCTCATCTGTAAAGTAAGGAAGTTGAACTAGATGGCATTGAAGGTCCCTTCCAGCTCTGACATTCTAAATTCTATGTTTTCCCATTGATCATTTCTTCCGACTCCAATATTCTATGGATCTGGCCCATAAAACCCAGTTCAACTGACTTCCCCCATGAAGCTTTCACCAATCATGACAGCTTGAAGCTATCTTTCACTCCTCCAAATGGCTTTAGTACTTCCTCCAAGCATCTTTATCATCTATTTAGTAATCATAATCAGTCAATAATAAGTCCAAGTGGATGTCTTGCAGCACATTTCCCAAACAGATATAATCTTTCCCCCAATCCAGTCACTTCTTCCTAATGTCCTATTACTGTGGAGTGCACCATCATCCTCCCAGTATCACTTTGGATCACCCTATACTCCTTATGCACATTCATTCCACACATCCAATTGACTGCCAAATCTTGTTCATCCTGCCTTCATATCTCATATATACATATATGTATACATGCCTACATATGTATACACACATATATCCATATATTTTGCATATATGTGTGTGAGTTTTCGACTCTCCACTCAGATAGCCGCCAGTCTGGCACAGGCCCCTCTTCACCTTGCACCTACACTATTTTCTAATTTTCTAGTCCATCTTGCACTCAGTTGCCCAAATGATTTTCCTAAAGCCCAGGTCTGACCATGTCACCTCTCCCTCCCCTACTCACTCAACTCCAAGATCTATACAGTAAAGACCCTCACAACTTCACCAATTCCAACCTTTCCGGTTTGTTCCTTTTGGTTTTGTTTTTTTGGATTCTGATGTAGACAGCTAAAGTGGCTTTATTTCTAGCGCAGAATTTCTGGTTTACAGAGATTTGAGAGGGTGTAGGGATCATTCAAAGTGTCTAGTCCTCCATCTTCTTGCTCCTGTGACCCAGAAGCCCCTTTCCAGTTTCTTAAATATGTTATATCCTTTGTTGTCCACACCCCAAGTCCATATCCCTGCACTGGCTGTCCCCATGCCTGGCATTGTCTGCACATACACACATATGTAAATATAAGTCATATGGACTTAACTATTTACATGTTGTCTCTCCTCCTAGAATAGGAACTCTTTGGGGTAGTTCTTAGCCTTGCACATAAGAAACGCAAATAAATAGTTCTTGACTAACAAGCACAATCCTGATTTGTGACGTGTCATTGTGTTACTTAATTTGTTATTTAATTTATCATAGAATCATTTACATTTGTACAGATATCTGCAACAATCCTATGGAGCAAATAGAGTAAGTGCTACTATGATCATCATAACAGATGAGGAAACTGAGGCTCAGAGGAATTACATGACTTGCCCAAAGTCTTAAGCTGTCTAGAGCACCTTACAGTTTGCGAAGTACTTTCCATTCATTGTCTCTTTTGGACCTCACAACAACCTTGGGGGTAGGAGGTAGGTACTTGGGGTTATTATCCCTATTTTACAGATGAGAAATTGAGGTTCAGAGAGGTTAATAACTCGTCCATGGTCACAACTAATAAGTATCAGAGGCCAGATATGAACCCAGGTATCTCCTCTTTCCAAGTCTAGCATTCTCTCTGCCTGTCCTTATGAGGGGTCCTCCTTGGGGGCTTCCTTCTCCCCAAGTTTTGTGTTTGGGGGTGTTGCTTCAACCACCTCCAGAAATTTCTCTACATCATGGAGGGGTGAGCTCTAGACAAAGAGGGCTGTGCTCAGAGCTAGAAAAGTGTATCTCAAAAATTGGGAGCCCAGGGAACCTTGCTGATTGTATCCAACAGAGGAGCTACCCATCTGCATTGTCAAGTTTAGCAAAGAATATGCCTTCAAAGGAGTTCAAAACCTCCTGTACACAAGGGCTTATTGATCTAGAACTGGGCAGGAGGTGGTAAGTACAGGCTACAGACACAAGCTTTCCCCCAAACATTCAGAGGGAATGCCTACAGTGACCTCCCTCTTCATGCCCACTTGTTAGATTTGCATTAAATTTTCTATCTTAATGTGGGTGCTCATGCCCCCATTCCAAGTTTTCTTTCGCCCCTTTTTCTTAGAGCTTTGATCTCATCTTTGCAGAAGTACACTCTCCTTTGCTTGTCTGTTCACTTGTACATAACCCCAAGTTGGAATGTATGATACTTGAGGGCAAAGGCTCACTTTCTTCTATCTTTGTATCTCCAGTACCTGACACGGTATCTTTAAAAAAAAAAATGGATTGGACCTGTTCTGTCTTTTGTATAAAGATCTTCTTATCTTAGACTCTTGGTCTTGGAGAGTTGCCTAGGGCACTGAGAAAACAAGGGACTTATCCAAGATCACACAGTTAGTAAATGTCTAGAAGGGATTTGAATGCTAATCATCCAAGCTCCAAGTCCAGCACTCTATCCACAATGGTTTACATTGATCTCAATCTCCTGAAATCCATGGATTTTGTTTCTGAGCTTGAGAGTGACTTGTCCATTAAGAAGATTATTTTGGCAGCTGTGTAGGGGCTGGATTAGACAAAGGAAGAGACTGGAAGTGAGGAGACCAGATAGCAGCCTATTACAACAACTCAGCAAAAGGTGACGACAGCCTGGTTGGAGAGAGGGTACAGATGAGAGAGAGGTTGGGGAGATGGAATTGGCATTAAAATGATAGAACAGTAAAAGTGCCTAAAACTCTAAAACCCACAACCTGAGGGATTAGAGGAAAGGTGCTGCTGGCAGAAACTGGGATGGAGGAAGATGCTTTAGAGAGAGAAGATGAGAAGTGTCTGCCTTCCTGTTCCCAAATCCACCCTGAGTGTGCCTCTTTTCCCTTAAATGAGTCTTGAACTCTCTCAAACTCATTAAATCTAGAACTGCTGCATGAAACATCTCCCTCTGGGCAAGTCACTACTACACACCAGGGCCCATGTGGGTTGGAGGAGAGAGAATTCCCCTCTTCCCTAGCTGCTGCTTCCGGCTCCTCCACAATGGAGTCCCCAGTGTATACTTACTCAAACTTCCCAGAGTTTCATTCTTCCAGCTCCCCTAGAGGTGTGGCTCATTGTTTTGCTCATAAAGGGATCACTGGGTGTGGGTGCCATCTCAGTGAAACAGAAGGGATGATCATCTTTAGAAAGATAAGATAGCGTGTGCTTGAGGGCCTTGAACATTGAGAAGGAGGTGTAGACAGCTGCTGTGGGGAATATAACCAGAGCACAATTAAAGACTGTAATGAGTGAGTGAAGTTCCACTGTCCCTGGTCCAGGTCAAACCATACCTGGATTTATACAGTTCAGTTCTGGAACATTCTAGTAAGGACACTGATGAACCAGAAAGGCTCCAGAAAAGAGTAACCAGGATGGTGAAGGGTCTTGGGATTAAACTATGGGAGGCTTGGCCGAAGGAACTGGGGATGGTTATCCTGGAGAAAACATTTAGGGACACATGATAACTATCTTCAAAGATTAGGCAGCTAGGTGGAGCAAAGGATAGAGTGCTTCCTCTGGAGTCATGAAGTTATGAGTTCAAATCCTGTCTCAAATAGCTGAGATCTCACTAGCTGAGTGACACAAGGCAAGTCACCTAACCTCAGTTTCCTCAGCTGTAAAACAGGGATAATGTTAAAACAGCATGTATCTCCTAGGATTGTTGAGAGGGCCCAAAGAGATGTGTCAAGAGCTTCAAAAGCCTAAAAGTGCTAGCTATCATTATTTGAAGAGGGAGGAGACTAATTCTGTAAGGGGCAGAGCTAAAAAGAATGGGAAACAATTTCAGAGAAAGTTGGGCTTTATGTCAAGAAAAACTACCTTTTTTTAAAATTTGACCTATGATTTCTCTGGCTTTGGGAGTTCCTGCTGAGAAAGCTGCCTCTGGGAAGGCAGGTGAGCACCTTCTCTGAAACTCATGGCACACAGAGTTATTCCTTTAGAACATCGGGAGGCTGGGAATGGCCCAGGGCCAATGTGGGAAAGAGATTTGAGCTCCAGTCTTTCTGATCCAAGGGTTAGATCTCAAACCACTGAATGAAGCTTCCTCTGATGCTGTCTTCAAATGACAGGTCTCCAAAGACAGTCAGTAAATGCTCAAGTTCAGGCCTCTTGGAAAGATAATTGTGTTCCTCCTCACTGATGGTTTTCACATAATAATAACAATGAATAATAATAACCATTTATATAGTGTTCTAAGGTTTGCAAAGTGCCTTACAAATATGATCTCATTCGATCCTTACAACAACCCTGAGGCAGGTGCTATTATTATCCCCATTTTCTAGGTGGAAAAACTGAGGCACATGATATTTAAATGACTTGCCTAGGATCACATGACCAGTAAGTATTGAGGGAAATGTAGGAGAACATTCCATTCTCACTGTTAAGAGGAGGTGAGAGGGGAAAGGATCAGTTAATCAACAAGCATTTATTAAGTATCTATAAAACACCAGGCATTGTGCTAAGTGCTTAGAGAAACAAAGACAAAAATGAAACAGTCCCTGCCCACAGGGAGATTACATTCTACTGGAGGAAAGCAATTTGTATCCAGATAAATAAGGACAGGGTATCCCCAAAATCTCAGTGTAGTTCTAAGCTTGAACTGCTGAGATTTAGGGAACACGTTATACAAAAATATACAAAGTATATATATACAAAGTAGTCGGAAGGATGAAGGGACTGTAACATCTGGGGGAATCAGGCATGGCTTCTTGTATGTAGAAGGTAGTGCTTGAGAGAAGTCTCAAAGGGAGATAGGATTCTAATGGTGAACATTCTAACAGGAAGAAGCCAAGAGGAAAAGTCTTAGAGGTGTGGGTAAAGACATAGAGTGGGAGATGAAGCATCATGTGTGCAAAACTGCATTTGGGCAATCTGACTAGAATGTAAAGTGGGGCTGGGGAAAGTGATATGTTATCAGCCTGGGAACACAGATTAGAATCAGATTGTAGATGGGCTTTAAACACCCAAAAAAAGGAATCTATATTTTATCCTCAAGGCATTAGGGAGCTGTGAAATCTTATGGAGCCTCTTTAAACAGATGAATAAATGTAGTTTAAGAAAGAAAGAAGGAACAACAACTAGGAGGATAGGAAAGGTTTCCTGGAAAACATTCTAGAATAATGGGATGCCTGCCTGAAATATGGGTATCAGTTGGGTTTGGAGATGAGAGGGTGAGGGAGAATGGAGATCTCCACAGCTTTGTACATGGGCGTGATGCAGCCAGAAAACGCCTTCTCTTCTCTGGCTGAAGCAGCCCCAATTTGTTCCACAGGCACTGCTCCCTCTCCACCACTCTCATCGTTTACAAGTCAGTAAATGCTCAGGAGCTGCCTATCCAGTGTATGAGGTTAATTAATAATATGTAAAAGTTTATAGTTGATACAGTATAATCTCATAAACATTTATTAGTATGCTAATGGAGAGTGATGGCTATGTGAGCATAAAATTAGACTTGAGGTTGATGTGAGGGAGAGAAGGCATTGATGAAGGAGCTGGGGGTCTCGTTTTTAATGGGCAGGCACAAATCTGGAGCAAGGCTCATCTTCCCCTCTCTGCAGTTACATAAACAGAGAATCATGGAAGGAGCTCTGAGGCTCTTGACTAATCCCCATCCTGTTGCACATGTGCTCTATGACCTTGGGCCATATTTGTCTTCTCTGGTCCTGTTTCTTCAAGTATAACATGAGGAAGATGGAATAGTTATCTCTAAGAGTCTTTTCAGTTCTTTGAGCCTCCAGCTGGATTTAAGTTTAAAGATTCCCAAGATATCTTTCTTAAACATTCTCCTTAAAGCAAATTTTCTAGGTGGCACAGTGGACAGAGTTCAGGAAATTGGAATCAAGAAGACCTGAGGTCATAGCTGTGTGTCCCTGGTCAAGTCACTTCACCCTGTTTGCTTCAGTTTCCTCATCTGTAAAATGACCTAGAGAAGAAAATGGCAAATCACTCCTACATCTTTTCCAAGAAAACACCAAATGGTGTCACAGAGGGTTGGACGCAACTGAAAAATAACTGAACACACAAAACTGATATCACAATTCTCATTTGGAATCCCAGAATCCGAGACCTCAGAATCCTTTTAGTTCAACCCAAAGATCAAAGGAATTCCCACTATCACATAACCTCCAAGTGACATTCATCCTCTCTTTGATGACTTTCCAGAAGCAAAAGCCGCTCCGGGTCTCCGGGCACCCCACTATGCTGGTGGACGGCTCTCATCATTAGTGAATTTTTCCTGCCATCAAGCCTAACTTTGTTTCTTTTACCATTTCCCTCCGCTACTCCTAGCTCTGCCTTCTAGGGTCAAACAGGACAAGTATATTCCCTCCTCCCCTTCCACACAGCTGTTGTGTCCCCGCCTGGTTTCCGTTCTTCAGCTGAACATGTCCAATTCCTTCAACCAATTCAGAAAAGCTATTTATCAGGTGTATGACTTTGGGTGATTGATTTTCCCTCTCTTGGTCTCAGTTGCTTATCTGTGAAAATAGAGCTAGCCTAGATCAATTCTAAGAACCCCTTCCAGTTCTTCAACACTTTGAGGGCATCATCATCATCCTCATCACCACCACCATCAGAGTTAGTATTGATATAGTGCTTACTATGTGCCAAGCATTGTGTAAAGTGCTTTACAAATATGATCTGGTTTAATCCCCACAACACCCTGAGAGGAAGACACTATTATTAATCCAATTTTACAATTAAGGAAACTAGGGCAAACAGAGTTTGTGACTTGCCCACACAACTAGTGAGTATCTGAGGATTTGAATTCAGGTCTTCCTGACTCCAGTGCTAGCCATTGTGCTACCTACCTGCCCCTTGGTAGTTAATACCTACATACCTTGGACAAGTCTGAATCTCCCTGAGGGCCTCCAGGATCACCTTCAGTTCCAAATTTATGATTCTGTAATCCTATGAAAATCCCTAATCTTTCTGAGATTCAGATTTTTTCATCTATAAAATGAAAGTAATGCCCATAATCCCTCCTCATTACTAGATCCTCAGTGCTTCTACTTGACTCTCTCATTCCCAACAGTAATTATTTCTAAACAAGTTCCTCTTTCTTCATGGCTCCATCAATGTGACATGACAGAAAGCTCTGGATTCTATATCTGAAGACCTGGGTTCATTTCCCAACTCTCCTACTGTGAATAGTATGACCTCTTTGTGCCACAGTTTGCCCATCTGCAAAAGGAGGCAATGTGTATGAATGTAATTCAATGAGCATTTATGAATTATATGGCCAATATAGGAGAATCTCATAAATTTGTTTGAGGAGAGACAGCATGGTATCAAGAATAAAGGGATGGTTTTTGAGGCAGGAGTCCTTGAACTCAAGTCCTACCCCTAACACATTCTGGCTGTGGGGCCCTGGGTACCCGCAGGTGCCTCAGGAAGACTCTAAGCTGCAGATTAAATGTAGAACAGCATTTGAGAGAGGAAGTTCCTAGTCCGGGGCTCCCTCCACTGATTAAATCCTGGGTCTAGTCAAGTCCAGAATCCTTTAATTATGCCATGCTATAGAAATCCTTTGATCATTCTGAGACCATCAATTCCACGAGCATTTATTCTGACAAAGACAAGCCAGTTCCTGCCCACAAGGAGCTTACTTTTCAATGAGAGGATATAATCTAAAAATATATGATGGCACAGATCAAAAATATGAAATAAACACAAAGTGATTTCACAGAGAAGGAACACTAACAATGAAAGATAAGAAGAATGATGGTAATAATCCACATTTACAAAGTGCTTTACTCCCTTTTATTCCATTATCTCACCATTCCATTGTGTCATGTTACATTGATTACCTCCTTGTATTTGATCAGGAATTCGGGAAAGGCCTCCTGCTGGAGGTGGCATCCGAGATGACCCTCAAAGGAACAAGGGATCCTAAGGGCTGAGGAGAGACCTCTGCAAAAGCAGAGGCATTAGAGATGGAAAAGAGAGGGACCTAGATTATGTAATGGAGGAGGAGAATGTAGAGTCATCTGGGAAACAGGCCAGATTGTGACGGGCAAGTCAAATGCCAGACAAGAAGTGTGTGTTTTCGAAGTACTAGGGAGTCATTGGAGTTTACTGAGCAAGTGAGTGACGTGGTCAGACATGTCCATTCGTTAGGCAGCTGTGTGGAGGATGGACTGGGGAGGGGAGAGGCTAGATTCGAGGAGACTTCTCGGTGCATAAAACAGGAAAGAAATATGAGAGATTATTAAGTCAGTGTCCAAGGAATGGGCTTCAAACTGGAATTCAAAAGACTCCCCTCTTCCTGTGCTGTTTACAAATCCACATCACAACAAAGAAGCCTTGAGCCCCTGCAATGCAGATGCTGCTGGGACCATATTTCTGCCTGAGAATGGACAGACTTTCTCTTCTATCCCTCTCCAAAGGGAGGGCTTAACCTCTCTAACCATGCTGCTGCTCTCCCTGAAAGACCTTGCCCTGAAGGAGGAGGGGGACCCCTGAGACATCTGTGAGCCCCTCTGGGGCCTGCCTGGTCTGCTCAGTAGGAGGACCAAGGTTCTCTCCTCTCGGCTGATGAAGGCTTTGGAAGAACTCTTAGCCAGCACCCCTGCCCCCGCCCAAACTTCACAAGAAATTCAACAATCCCACATCTAGCAAGTAAATTGTCTCATAAAACTTCCCATTGATTTTAGCTGGATCCTTATACATTCCCATGGGGCCAAATTGCTTTTAGTATGATTAATAACCCTGCCTCCCACAAGGTCCATGCCCAGGCTCTCTCTCCTTTCTGCTCTCAGCTTTTCCCTCTCCCTCTCTCCTCTCTCCCTCTCTCCCTCCCTCTCCTGTCTGTCTGTTCATCCCCACCATCACCACCACAACTGTGAGAAGGTCTGTGTCAGGTGCTAAGGCCACAAAGATGAAAGTAGGACTTTCACTTCTTTTTCTCCTTCTTTCTCTTTTCTCCTCCCTTCTCTCTTTCTTCTCCTTTCTTATCCCTTCACTCTATCTTCCTCTTCTCTCTGTCTATGTCTGAATCTCTGATTTTTTTTCTCTCTCCCTACCTCTCTCCTCTTCTCTCTCTCTCTCTCTCTCTCTCTCTCTCTCTCTCTCGTCCCTCTCTCTCTCCTGCTCTTTTTTCTTTCTTACTATCTTTCCTGCCTTTCTCTTGCTCACTCCCCATCTCTCTCTGTCTGCCACCTTCCTCTTGTTTCTCTCTTTATCTATCCATATCTATCTCTCCCCCCTCCCCACCCCCAACCCATATAGGTTCACTCTCACACTCCTTAACCATCCAGCTAAATGTTTCCCTTGTTAGAAAAGTTTGGGCCTGTTTTCTTTTGCACTGTGTTTTTCACACTGTGTTTTTCACACTTATCTCAAACCTGGGCAACGAGTCCTCTGACCAGAATTTTCCTGGAAAACATTCTGTGAGAGCATCAAAGTTCACATGACACATTAGGAGGGCCCGGCATCCATCAGGCAGTGGGTGACAGATATGGTCACTCTCCAAGCATCGATGACTATCATTAAGTTTGGCACAGTGATGTGCCCTGGGAACATGCCTCACCTTGGCAAATTCAATGTACATTCTGAAATAGCAAAAAGGGGAAACTGGAATTCCCTTTGTTTATGGGACACACGGTAAGAGGAAGGCTAAGCTTCCTGAAATTCTAGAAGGAATACATTCCCAAAGAATCTAAACCCCAAAGTGGCCCAGATCTAACCAGTTCATTTGAAGCAGAGGCCCACGTTCCTAGGTTGTGATCTGCATGGGAAAGAGTATGCATTTGGAGGAACCGACATCACCTTCTAAGTTCCTTCAAAAAGTCTGTCATTTGGCCAGCTCTGAGCACAGTACCCAGCCCTTAGTTGGTGCTTAATAAATGCCTCTTGCCTTGATTTATGCAAAGGCATAAACGTAAGAAGTTGAATGAGGAGACAGAGTTGTCAAACAGCCAGTATTCACTGGCTTCCCAGAATGCCTCATGTTCCCCCTACAAGCGCTGTTACTTACCTCCTTTGCTTTCCCCTTCCTCTAAGACTACCTAACTTGGGTTCTTAACTTGGTGTTTGTGGATCTCTAACCTCTAAGGGGTGTGTAGAGAGATTTCAGGGGATTCCAGAGCTTGGAAAAGAGTAGATAATTATATCTTTATTTCAATATCATTGGTATCCTTTGTGATCCTTTATTTTATTTTATGCATTCAAAAACCCCATTCTAAGATGTGATCCATAGACTTCACCAGATTGCCAAGGGGTCCAGGACCCAGAAAAAGTTTAAAAGCCCTAACTGAAACCGAAACCAGTCTTGAAAACATTACTTATTCCCTGAAGTCTTCCTGTCTCCCCACCTTCTCCTGCAGTGATTCCTTCCTCTTCTTAACTTCTATAGGGTCTATTAGCTACATCTAGAATATTCTGTTCTTGAAGCAACCATATGAGATGGTAAATGGAGAGCTGACCTCAGAGGTGAGAAGACTGGAGTTCGAATCCTACCTCTGATATAAACTGACCCTGACTATGGGCAAACTACTTAATCCCTCACTGTCCCAACTCTAATATTGTCAGTCGGAAGGTACTGTACTGGTAAAGGCAGTTTCCTTGCCAGGATTTTCCCTCTGTGGATGAAATTACAGTTCTTAATTCCTGTCTTCACTCCCATCCCACCCCACTCAAACACACACACACACACACACACACACATACATACATACACATACGTACATACATATGTACATACATACATACATACATATGTACATACATACATATATAATATTTATATGTGAAGTTTACTTATATTCATATTTTTGTTTATATTTGTGTATGATAAAAATTCTACATAATTCTGAATGTGGAGAATGTGGTAGCTGTGGCTGAGCTCATGCTTATAGCCTTTGTCACTGGATGAGAAAGGGCTAGACCCACAAACTGAAGAGCCTCTTCTCACCCTGCAAAGGGGGAAACTGGAGATGCAATGACTGTTCCAAGGCCACACAGCCAGTTAGTGGGATTGGAACAGGGGCTTCTGATACTCACTGTGGTGAGCTTTGCTATTCACAATGCTCTCTACCTTGGAATGAGACCGTGCGCCACAGATTTGCCATCTTGAATATTGTCTCTATAACCCAACCAAATGCATGAGAAGCAAAGCGATGCAGTAGAAAGAGGGCTAGTGTTAGAGTCAAGAGACCTGAGTTCAAACCCCACCTCTTACACTATTAATATGGCTCTGAGAAAGGCATTCCATTTCTCTGAGCCTCAGCTCCTCCTCTATAGGATCATGGGATCATAGATGGGGAGCTGGAAAGTTCAGCTGAGGCCATATGGTTTAAACTCTTCTTTGCACAAATGAGAGAACTGAGGCCCAAAAAATATCATTGTGAAAAAAGCAGTTTTTCAGTCTTAACTTATTATTTTAATTTTAAAGTTTTATTATTATATTAGAAAAGAATCAGTCCAGGTCTAGGACTATCTTCCAGAATCAAATAGAACTGACCTCATAGTTGATCTAACTGTATGTCAAAAAGAAGGTGTGAAGATGGCCAAAACACGAAAGAATTCGACTGAAAATTGTTCAAGACTGTGGCCAAGTATAAACACAGCTGTCATTCACAACCCTAATAATAATGATTTTTACTGGGAATAATAATTAACCGACTTTTCAGTGAATTACATCTCTTCACAATCCCATACCTGCGGCTATTTCTAAAGTTCTTGGCTTTGGGACCAATGACACTGAGATGTGTTCCATCCACCCAGATTGAGATGTCTGCCACCACCTCCTTGTTGGAAGGGTGAGTATGGCAGGGAGAGGGCTCGATTTCTGAGGAAGCTGGGTTTGGAATCCTTGCTTTGATGCTAACAGCTGGATCACTGTAGGACAAGTCAGAGCCTTGAAAATGGAGTTTATAATACTGGCACTACCTGGTACCTCATAGATAGAGTTCTCTTGAGAAAAATGTTTTATAAACCTTAGAGCAGAAATATGGATTTCTGTCATTATACTATTAATATTTTCAATGTCTTCTTTCTATCCTTGATAATAATAAGAATCCCAGGGACTGTCCATATTAGGAGATGACCAATCAATGACCTGTCTAGATGTGATAGAAGCTCAGGGAAATGTAATGTCACCTTATGTTACATTACATTGTATCATCTTATATTCAATTACTTTATGCTGCATGACCCTATATTATCCCACATTTTGGTATATATCACATCATCAATTACCTCTCCACTCACAGAATTACTGTCCCAGTTCAGACCCTCCTAACCTATGACCTTGATTATTTTAATAGCTTCCTAATCAATGTTGCTACTTCTGGTCTCTCTCCTTTCCAATCTGTCCTCCATTCAGCTTCAAGAGGAATGTTCTTAAAGCGCAGACAGATCTTGCCATGTCATTCCTCTCCTCAAGATGCCAGAGTGACTCCCTATGGCTTCCAGACTAAAATGAAAACTTTGTTTGTCATGTTGAGCCATTTACAAAATGACTTCAGGCTATCTTTCCAGACTTATTACACACTGCTCTCATATACTCAACAGTCTGGCCTTCTCATTGTTTCTCCATGTCCTATTCATGTCTTCGTGCAACCTGTCCTCCCAAGCCTCAGCTCCCCTTCCTCCTCTCCTCTACCTCTTAGAATCCCTAACTACTTCAAAGCTCCCCTTCAAGGTCACCTTCCCACATGATTACCCCAGGCTCTGGGGCTACTTCTTGAGGACAGGGATTGTTTCAGTCTTGTCTCTGTACTCCTAGTATCTGGTACCCCTTAAATGCTTGTTTGACTGATTGACAAAAGAACTCCTTCTACCTTTGTTCTGCAAGTTCCAGTCTCAGAGGATTCCCTGAGGGAACCCCGGGAATCCCCTGAGAATCTTGTCCAGGGTCCCATAGAGAACATAGAACACAATCTTTCTCACTCTGAGTCAGGTTCCCTGCCCACTTCACAACTGCCTCTCACAACCCTGCCAAACATCTATTTAGAGCTGGAAGGGATGTTGGAGGTAATCCAGCCAATCTCTTCATTTTCTAGAGGAGGAAACTAAAGCAAAGTGCCTTGTCCAAGGTCACACAATGGAAACAGCCAGGTTTCGAACCCAGGTTGTCTATGTCCAAAGCCAAAGTTCTTCCCTCAGTAGCCACTGCCTACTCTTAGAGAATGACAGTTGGGAAGACTCTAGATCACCAATGACCCTCCCTTCTCCCCCCATTACCCCACGGGTCACCCACCCACTACCTTCACTGCCTCAACTCAGTCAAAAATCCCCACACCCCACATCCTTTTGTTAAAGATAATTTTTACTGAAAAATACTGCCAGACCTGAGGCAAGTTGGCACAGGAGATTAGCTGCCTCCACCCTAACTGAAGCCTCACTCCAGCCTCAGCACTGGCTGGAGAAAAATAGTACAGGCTCACAGCCCACAGGTGGCTCCAGGTGTTATCTGACCTTTTGCCTTCTGTCAGGAAGTGAGAGATACTGGGGAAGAAACAAAGGAAGGAAGAGGGGGAAAGGGGAATGGTACAAAGAGAAAGAGGGAGAGGAAAGAGGAGGGAGGGATGGAAGGAGGGAGGGGGAGACAGGGGGAGAGAGACAGACAAATAGAGAGAGACAGTGAGAGAGAGAGAGAGAGAGAGAGAGAGAGAGAGAGAGAGAGAGAGAGAGAGAGAGAGAGAGAGAGAGAGGCAGGAGAGGAAGTGAACTTGTAACCTTTCCCAGGGATTGCTGGGCACATGTACTGCTACTTGCTTTCCATGATAATCCTATAGAAAACTCAAATGATTGGGGAACCTTTGGTGTGCCCGGAGATTGTTCTCTGGTATCATGATGTAGGGAGGCCAGAAAGATGCTCTGGTGCTGTCTGGGCATTCCTTCAACCAAGGTAGTAAAAGTGATGTGAAGGTGAAGAGAGGAAGAGGAGGAGGAGGGAAGGAAAAAAGAGGAAAGTAAGAAAGTAGAAAAGAAAGAAAAGAAGGAAGGATAAAGAAAGGAAGGAGGGAAAGGAGGAAGGGAATAAGAAAGGAAAGGAGGAATGGAAGGAAGAAAAAATAAAGGAAGAGAAAGGAAAAAAGAAAGCAACAAAAGGAGGGAGGGATAAAAGATGGAAAAAAGAGAGAAATGAAAGAGGGAAAGGAAATTAGCATTTTATAGTGCCTACTATGTGCCAGGCACTGTGCCAAGGTCTTTTTACATGTATTACCTCATTTGATCCTCACAGCAACCCTGAAGGTGGTGTCATTATTCCCATTTTACAGCTGAGAAAATTGAGGCAAGCAGAAATTAAGTAACTTGCCCAGAGTCATGCAGATGGTAAGTATCTGAGACCATCAGATGGCTCCTTCTAGGCGGACCATTCTACAAGCCAATGGTTCTAGGACAAGCTCCATGGAAGCATTCTTTTTGCCTGTCTGTAACGACCATCCTTTTGAAGCCCAACCCAAATGCCACAGGCTCCAGAAAGTCTTCCCTAAATTAGCCCCTTCCAGAAGTGATCACACCTTCCTCTGAATCCTTATCAAAGTCTTGCTTAAGCTGTAACCATGCATGTGCTTGTCATATCTCTATTACAGAAATGAAAATTCCTTCAGGGCAGTTACAGTTTTAGTCACACACTGATTATCCTCAGTATTACAAAGTATGGGGCTTTACTTACGGAAATTGCTTCATAAATGTTAATGTTTTTTGTCAAAAAAGAGACAAAAGGAGAAGAGAATTGTTGTGGTTCAGTGGTTTCAGTCATATCTGACTCTTCATAATGCTATTTGGGGTCTTCTTAACAAAGATACTTCACTGGAGCTTCTCCAGCTCATTTTACAGATGAGGAAACTGAGGCCAAAAGGATGAAGTGACTTTTCCAGGATCACACAGCTAGTAAGTGTCTGAGGTTAGATTTCAACTCATAAACATGAATCTTTCTGACTTCAGGCCCAGAACTCTGTCCACTGTGCCATCTAGCAGTTCACCACTGCTCGATAGATTTATTAAGAAGAAAAACTTCATTAAAATCAAGCAGACTTTTGTTGGGAAGTCTGTTTTATATTCTCCTTTCCTATCTGGCTTACTTGGTCTTTTCCCCCCACTAATGAGAAAACCCATTTTCTGATTATAGTGAGGAAGAGCTTTTACTGTTTGTCCATTTTATAAATCTGCCACTATTCTAAAGACTTACAAAATGGACAGACAGCAAGCTCTCTGATTCTCCACTATTAGAGAACAGGTTTTCTCATGGGGGGTGAAGGTGGGGCCGGGAGGACCAAGGAAGACAGTTAGGAAAGGAGAATATAAAACAGACCTCCCAACAAAAGTCTACGTGATCATAGTGAAGCATTTCTTTCAATGCTTCAAAAGGCATTTCAAAATCCTGCCCAAGGTACATAGGTAGTTAATGGAAAACCTTAGACAAGAATCCAGGTTCCTGGGTTCTCAGAAGCATCCTTTCCACAACACCACACATTATTGAAGTAAATGGAGTTTACTAGAGCTAGTCTTTTTATGAACAAGATTGAAAGGAACTACCGAGATTCAGGCTAGGATCTTACCTGAAGTCTTAATGAGGATTATGGGATCATAGATTTTGATCTAGAAGAGATCTTCCAAAGCATCTAGTCCAATCTCCCATTATCTCAATACGGTAGTTTCCAAGGCTGAAATGAGGAACTTAATCTATTTCTCTATTTTGTGAGAGTCCGAGTCCTCATGGACTGTGATCCTTCCTCTCTGTATTTCAGTGCTCAATATGACTGGGTTAAAAGACTTGTGTAAACAGTTTGTCCTACTTCTAGTTGGGGGCTTCCTTAGTTTCCTAGCTCTGAAGCACCCCAAGCCCATTCAATCTCTTTTTGGTTGTCTCGCTGAAAGGGATCTCAGGGCCATCTAGTTCAAACCCAACTTTTTCCAGATGAGCCTCAGGTTGTGTCTTGCCCAAGGTTACATGGATAGGACTGGCACCCAGATGTCCTGACTCCAGACCTAGTATTCTTTCTCCTTTTTCATGCAGCCTGTAAGATCTGTCCTCCAATGAGGAAAATATGCTTTGGTAAAGAAGAAAGCAGGCAAATAGGATTAGTTCCAAGGAGATTTTAACCTCGTCCTACATTCCTTAAAGCAAATCACTCTAAGGGACATATGCCAACAGCCCTTGTTCCCCAAGGTATCATGACACGCTCCTGCCCTACAGAAGGAAAACTGATGTTCCATGTCTTGATTTCCATCTTCTTCAAAGTTTTCATTGGGACAGAGGGGGATGGTGGTGAGGTCTCTCATATTTGATTTTCCTCACAAACTCGTTCTTTTCAAACCTCTTTGGTAGAGTTGAGTGAACGTCATCAGGAAAGACAGTGGGTCTACAGTGGTTTGGGGGAAGGTAAGAGTCCCTTCTCACCCACCTTGCTGGGAAGGTTTCCATGGACTCATTTCCCCTACCTCCATTAAAGGATGGCTTTCTGCGCCAGCAGGGGGAAAGGTCTGGTTTCCATTAGGACATCTTTTGAAAGAAGTATTTAAAAATAGCCTATAAAAATAATCCAATAAAAGTCTCAAAGGTGTGAATGGTTGCCATGATTCTGTTGGGAAAATTTCACTCAATATCTCCGGGAAAGGACTTAGGAGATAGAGAAGCCTTTTCTTTTTGAGGGGGAAGGGGAGAAACGCAGCCACAGGATTAGTCTCACCCGATCATGTTCAGGTTTAGCATGGTCTCCGGCAGGGAAATTTGAGGCTTTGGATTTTCAGAACTGGAAGCTCATGTTACCCTGCTTGGCTACATAGAAATCACACTTTTTATTTTCCCTTTAATCCAAAAGGTCGTCAGAAAGGTTAGCCCTGGACACAAACGCTACTTTGTGGTCTAGCTTCCAGACAATTATCAACTCATAAATCTTGGCCAGATGGTCATGACAGGTTAAGTCATAATAGAATTCAGCCCAGCCTATTGAGTCTGAAGGAGAAAAGAACTCAGGGGCTGGGCTGTAGACAACAGGGGTGAGATTCGGGGGTGTGGAAACCAGCCTCCCTGGAAACTCCAGGGATCTTCAGAGAGGTTCTTCCTGGCTTCGTTGCCTTTGGATGCTTAGACAGATAAGATGCCAGAGAGTCCTCAAAACACAGCTCTGGCTACAGAGTGGACCATCCAAGACAGAAAGGCAGAGTGGGAAAGGTCCTGAGGAAAGTTAGTGCAGCCTCAGCTGTCACAGCTGACTTGGGTGGCCTTCAGCATCCCCTATTGCCTCTCTGAGGCTCAGTTTTCTGAGTATTAAAGGAGGGTGGCAATCGCTGCCTGAGCTTCCTCAGAAAGCAATGATCAGATGAGATATTGTGTAGGAAAAGGAAATTAGAAGGATTTCTTAAGGATGCAGTATACTTCACAAAAAGCAGCATGACACGATGGAGAAAAAATACATACTCATATGCACACACAATCTCTTTGAATCCTCACAACCATCCTGTGACATAGGTCATATTGTTATCCCCATTTTACAGATGAAGAAACTGAGTCTGAGAGCATCTAATTTGGTGGTTCAGGGTCACCCAGAGAGTATCTGAGGAAGCCTTTACATCCATCACACTAATGATCCTTAATATTTTGTGTCACAGACCCCTTTGGCAGTCTGCTGAAGTCTATGGGCTCCCAATCAGAAAAAAATATGTTTACATATGTAAAATAAAATCCATGAGATAACAAAGGAAATAAGAGGTGAGTGAATATAAAGATTTTTTTCCATCCACATTCATGGATCCATGGAAATCTCTCCACAATAGGACACCCTGAACTAGGAAGTCCTGTCACCACCAAGATACCTGTCCTGTCCCAGGCTTGTGATCAGAAAGTGGAGAACAGAGAAGGATACACAAGGAAATATAAATGCTACTGAACCAATAGCATCAAATTTTATTTTAGCATCTAAATGAAAAAAGCATACTGAAGCTATGAGTATATATATACACACATATATATAGTAATATTCTATTATGGAAGAACCTCTCTAATGTATATAACATATATGTATGTGTATGTATATATATTCATATACATTTATAATGAGTACAGTAATATCTTCTCTGCCTCTTAGAATGTCAGTTTCCTTCAGGACTTAGCCCAGTTGCCTTCACCTCCCAAGGCTACCTTATGTCTGTGTTTTAGAAGTGCCTATCTGCATTTCTGGATATGCTTATATATGGACATGTTCTCTCCCTCATTAATAATAGTTATAACAGTAATAGCTATATTTGTATAATGCTTTTAATTTTATGGACATTTAGATAGTGTGTCAAGGTTTGCAAAATACATTACAAAAGTTACCTCTTTTCTGTCTCACAATGATGTTGAGAGGTACATGCTATCATTATTCCCATTTTACAGAGGAGGAAACTGAGGTAAATAGAGGTCAAGTGACTTGTCCGGAATCACACAGCTAGGAAGTATCTAAAGCAGATTTTGAATTCAAGTCTCACTGATTCTAGATGCAGAGCTCTAGCCACTGCACTACCTAGCTTTCATTAGAGGCTAAGCAACTTGAGGGCAGGAATTCCTTTGCTTTTATATCTCCATCTCCTAACACAATGCCTGGCACATAGTAGTCTCTTAATTAATGTCTAATTGGCTGAATATGAGCAGAAGGAAGGAGAGATTGACATAAACACTGTCTTCAAAGACATGAGGAGACTGTGGAGCAATTGTCCTCCATATCCTAAGCAAAGGCAAGATGGCCACTTGGTAAGGTGTTGTAGAGAAGATGAATTTTCAGGTATGAGGTGGCCTAGAAGGTGACTGAGCTTCCTGCTAGCTCTAGGATTGTGAGATTCCATGAGAAGGATGGCAATTCAGAGACCATGAGTGGTTAGGTAAGATCATGAGTGGTCAAGGAGAGCAAATCACAGCTGCTGTTCTGAGCAATCCCTGCTTTGTGCCATGCTCACAGACATGTGGGATTATGGGATCCTAGATTTACTCAAGGGAGCATCTAATCCAGGGCATCTTAAACTTGAGTGGACAGAGACAAGGGTCTATGAATCCCCTGAATGATTAGGCAGAGGTGAGAGCTCTGAACTGGGTCTAAACGTCTGGGAAGTGCTTGGGAGGCAGAGAGGAGGGGAAGGCCTTCCAGCTAGGAACCACAGGTTGGAGCAAATACAGGGAGACAAGAATGTACATGTCCGAGACACAGTGACTAGACCTGTTTGACTTTTTGATTAGGATCAACAAATTTTCAAATGGCATTTATTTCCTTTTTTCCCATTTTCAGCTAGATTTACCATCCTCTGTTTCCAATTTGCCACCAACCTTTTCTACATTTGGAACAGCCCTGATTAGGTATTAAGGTTTTCATTTCAGATCTATAGCCCCATGCAACAATAAAAGAAATAATAATTTGGGAGTCATTTTGAATTCAAATGCCAGGTTGTCCGTTTACTATCTGTGGGCCCTTAGTGAGTCACTTAAATTCTTTGGGCCTCAGTTTCCTCATTTGTAAAATGAGATTACTGGACTAGCTGAAAGGGCCCTAACCTTTTTGACAGTCCAGTGAAGTCTATGAACCCTTTCTCTGAATTATGTTTTTAAATACATAACATAAAATGCATGGGATTACAAAGGGTGCCGATGATAATAAAGATGTCATTTTTCCCAAGTTCACAGACTCCCTGAAATCTGTCCACCTCAACTTGAGAACCCTTGGATCAGATGATCACTAGTATGAATCTAAGCTCTCACAACCCTGTGTGTATGCAAACATGGTACGGACTAACATTAGTTGCTGAGAAGAGAGAAAAACTCTAGTGATCTAATGATCCTGAGACTTGCTCTCCCTGAGCATCCTTGGATAATCTTCCCCATGAACTAAATGCCCATTTTAGTAACCAGCACATCCTATCAGAGGGACCTCTACTGCAAAGGTCAATATGTTTCTTCTCAACTCACAGTCTGTCAACACCTTCCAGTTTGGTCTGAGCTCAAAGACACCCTCTGTGCATCTGTGTGTGGAGAGGAAGACATCTGTGCACAGACCCTCTGTAGGCAGGGCAAGTCAATAGAATATTGTGCTCCACTCTGAGAATGAATGGAATTTTTACCCTGAAAACACAAGTGGGGCTCACCCTGCTTGGTGAAAATCAGGTCCAGACACATGCGAGGCTGTCAGTCCAGATGAGCAGGATTGACTTGTAAGGAAACCCAGTATCTTCTATCAGCAAACCTAAGTATCTTCTTTTCCAACATCTAGCTTGATGTGGTTTCAAATGGAATGGAGGTGAAATGTTCCTGACCTGACATTCCACTCCCTGGAATTCAGGTAGAGGAACTGGCTAAGTGTCTTGACTCCCAAGAGAGAAGACAAGCTCCTTATAGGCAAGGGCCAAGCCTTCTCCCTCTTTTAATCTGCCCCCATGTTCTGTGCATACAGACAATAAAATTAATGCTAATCACAGCAGCCAGCATTTACCTAATACTCATAGGTTTGTGGAGTGGTTTACATGTCATCTTTGCTCCTCACAACAGCCCTAGGAGGTAATGCTATTATGATCCCTAATTTCCAGGGAGGAAACTGAGGCAGGCATATATTAAGTAATTTACCTGGAGGTCACACAGCTGGTAACAGCGCAAAGCAGAATTCAAACTCAGGTCTTTCTGATCCCAAGTCCAGTGTTCTACCCACTATATCACCTTGCTATTAGATAAAGCTCAGATTGAAAGGATGTTAGAGGCCATCTAGTCCAGTCTCTTCAGTTTGCAGATGAAGATTTAGAAGCTCAGAGGGCTTAAGAGACTTACCCAAAGTCACACAGTGCAAGTGACAGACCCAAAATTCAAATCTAGATACCCAGATTCCAAATCAAGCTCTCTCTTTACTACTTCATAATAATGTTGTCTGATCAATGTTACAAGGAAGATCATTAGAGTCAGGAGACCTATTTTCAAACCTTGTTCTTATATTTGGTAGTTGTGTGGCCTTGAGCAAGACACTTAACTACTGCATGCCTCAGTTTATTCATTTGTGAAAATGAAGTCACAATATTTGCACTACCTTCCACATAGGATTATTGAGAGAATATGTCCTTCTAATTCTATATGAAGATGAGTTACTAGTACGCTTTAAATTGGTATATGATTTGGTAAGCATGTATGCACTGATGTATGTTCTGTACCCACATCCGCAGCATACTGTAAGCTTCTTTTTGGAAAGTTATATTGTAAGCTTCTTAAGAGAAGGGACAGACCGTTTTATTCTACATTCCAGAATTTAGTGCAGTTGCTTGCATATAGTAGGTGCTTAATTAATGCTTTCTAGATTGGATTGGATCCTAATCACTCAATAAATAAGGATAAATACAAAGATGTTTTTAAAATTGGCATATGATGGGGAATGAAATGAGTTATTACCTTAAAAACATGTCCCTATTAGAGTTTAGGGAGAAAACTCATCTCTGCCAAGCCACAACATAGCATATGCTCCTCATTTCAGAATTCTTTGCATTCCAAGGTCATGGAGACCTTGGACCCTCAGCCTCAACAACTGCAGGCATGCCCTGCTCAGCACTGTCGATTGGCCCTATAAGAACAGAGCCAATCTATTAGATAAAACTACTAGGTAGACGATTCGGTGAAGCAACGTTAGCGGGGGCAGTCAGTCCCATGGAAACACTGTTTATACAAAGTATCTCAAAGCTCCTAATGCTTCAAACTGCTCAAAGACATTTGGGACATGTTGTATAGACATGGAATAAGGTCATTGTAGGCAGACATGCTCAGATAATCACAGATTTAGAGCTGAAAGATATCTTGGAGTTCATCCAATCTATTCCCCTTAATTGAGACACAAGAAAGCTAGAGCTACAGAAGGAAGGTAACTTGGTCAAGGTCACCCAAGCAATGAGCCTCAGAGGTGGGGTTTGAAAGTGAGTTGTCCAAAGCCACTGTGGGCACTCAAGCTCCCTCTCACATCAAATGAGAAGGTACCCATACAGAGTTTCGAAAACCTTAAAGGGCTATGTTGATGTCCATTATTATCCCTAATGGCCATTAGCTCTCCATCTAGAAAGCTCAGGTGAAAGAGAATGTTTGGATAGGGAAATGGTTAGAGGGTAAATTCTATTAAGGACATCCTTCCAAAAGTGCTGATCAGGTCAATAGATAGTGTACCTGTAAGGGATGGGTCTTTTGCAGACCTCCTATTATCTAGGCAGCGATGAGAAAGGCAAGGGATTCAAGATGCAAGAGACCCCAAGGGTCAAAGTGCATCTGGCCCATGGCGGTAGGGTCTGAGCACCACAGTTTAGGAAAGCTCCCAGTCACCTTGAAGGACTTCAGGGGAGTGTAATTAAGAGGCTGAAGAGCCTTGAGTCTTTGCCAAATGAGGATCAGTTGAAAGAAGGCAGGATGAAGAGAAGTTCAGATTCAGAACATGCTCGCTGTTGGCAAGCGTTTGAAGGACTGGTGCCTGGAGCAGGAATCCAAGTGCTCTGCTTGGCCCCGGGGGCGCAGAGGCAGCAAATAGGACCGATGTTACGCAGGGGCCAGTTGGGGCCAAATGTTAGGAAATGTCTGGATTCTGGGAAGAGGCAATTCTGAGCTCGTGTTCTTTGGTCAGGGTAGTAGACTCATGGGCTGTTAGAGTTAGAATTAAAGATCTCAACCTCTCATCTTATAGATGAAGAAATGCAATTAAAGCTCAAGGTGATTGTGCATCCATGGTGTGCAGTGCTCAGAATGACAGCAAGCATCAAGACTAGAAAAGCCCCCATGGGACCTACAGGCAAGAGAGGAGCAAGAAGACTCCCACACAGATTGGAGGGGCACCCTGTGAGCTCACATGTGTGGAGCTCCCAAGGCTTTACAAGGTGTTTTACATGTTGATCCAGTTGAGAAGCATTTATTAAGCACCTACTATGTGCCTAGTTCTGTGGATACAAAAACAAAAGCAAAGAAAAAAAAAGCCTATCCTCAAAGAGCTTGTAGATAGAGAGATGGATGATATATGATAAACAGATAGATGATACACATGATAGATAGATACATAGATAAGTAGATAGGACATATAGACAGGTGATTAATAGATGAGTAGATAGATACAGAGAGACAGATAGACAGATAATAAGTAGATAGAGAGGATATATAGACAGATGATTGATAGATGAATAGATAGATACAGAGAGAGATAGACAGACAGACAGATAGATAAGTAGATAAATGGATATATAGATAGATGATTGATAGATAAATAGAAACAGAGAGATAGAGATAAATTGATAAGTAGATAGAGAGACTATATAGACAGCTAGATAGATAGACAGAAAGATAGGTAGGTAGGTAGGTAGACATACAGATTATAGATAAGTAGGTAGGTGTGTATTATGAACAGGCAAAAATGGAGACGAGGACTAGGGTTGGGATGTTGAACTTGACTCTGGAAGAAATAGGTAGGTTTTGAGAACAGGAATGATAGGACCATAGCTATGCATAAGGAATCTTAGTCTGGCAGCATCGATGAGGCTGGACTAGAAATAGAGGGAGTAGGGAGGACACAGGGGACCAAAGAGAGGCTATTGTGGGAGTACAGGTGTCTGGTAAGAAGAATCTTGAGTACAAGGCTGCAGAGAGAGGAGAGGGAGAGCTGGGTGCAAGCAACATTGGAGAGTGGACCAAGAAGCCCTAGCAACTGAGTAGATCTAAAAGATGAGGGAAGGAGAAGCCCAGAAAACCAACAAATAGGAGAAACAACTCTGCATGTCAGTGTCCTGATCTCTGCATGTATGGAGTAAAGTTCAATTATCTCTGAGTGCAAATATTTCTATTTCATTTAGGGTTAAAAGAGCACTGAATTTGGAGTCAAGGGCAGCTAGGTGGTGCAGTAGTACCAGGACTGGAGTCAGAAAGACCTGAGTTCAAATCCAGCCTCAGACACTTACTAGCCGTGTGACTCTGGGCAAGTCACTTAACCCTGTTTGCCTCAGTTTCTCATCTATAAAATGAGCTGAAGAAGGAAATGGCAAACCACTCTAAAATCTTTACAAAGAATATTTGGACACAATTGAACAAAAACAACAATGATCTGGGATCAAATCCCACACACCTGTGTGACTTTGACCATGCTGTTTAACCTCTATGGACAAGAAGGCCTCTAAGTTACCATCTAACTCTAAATCTATGAAGGCGAAAATGAATGAAATAGTAAAATCAGAAGTGGTAAGCTTAGGAAAAAAGATTTTTAGCATCAGTGGATTACAGATTTCAAGTGGGAAGGAACCTCAGAGACCTTGGAGTCTAAGCCATTCAATTTACAAATGAGGAAACTGAGGCCCAGGAAGGTTTAGGCAGCTTGTCCATGATCACACAGGTAGTAAGCCTAGGAGGTGGGAAATAAGCTCAAACCCTCTGGGTCCACTCAACCATTATCACACTGCCTTCTGGCCCCTCGTTTTATAGATCAGTAAAGAAAGTCAAAGGAGAGTTTAGGAAAAGAAAAATAAAACTTGCACAAGGTCACAGCAGACAAAACAACGAAATCATGTTGAGTCCAAGGTTGTGGTGAGACATCCAGGTAGAGAGGTCCTATGAGCTTCTGTAGGGCAGCAAGGCCCAGAGAAGGTTGGCCTCTGTCACCAAGCTAGTTAGAAACAGAGTCCCCAGAGCTCTTGGGAGCAAATCCATCATTCTCTCCTCTGCTGCTGTCCCTCTAACAGAATCGTGAATTGAAATGATGGTGTCAATTTTTTAATTGTGCATATGTGTTATGCTACTTTTCCTTAATTTTTTTTAAAGGAAGGGAATTCAGAGTTCAAGTAGCTAACATCTTTAACTTGTTGGTGTTGATGATTGGATGATGGGAAAAATTAATACCGATTTAGAGCAGGCAGCAGAAAATGTGCTGGCGTGGGGGGCAAGGCTGGGGGTGCCAAGGGGTGAAGCCAGGATAGCTGGACACCCTTTCCATCGAGTGTCTTTTGCTTATTGAATTTAGTAGACAGAACTGGAGCAGTGTTGTTTTAATGAAATTATCAGGATGCTTTTCTGACACTCATTCATAGGCTCTCTCGCTCTTGCTCTTTTTTTCCCTCCTTCTGAAAGATAAAGCATTCCCAGAAATTGCTTCCAATCAGCCTGATTTCTTATACTGTTGTGAAGTGCTCTGGGATTATTGAGAGATACATTAAAGTTGTTCCAGGCATCCTTCAAGTGCTAGTGTGTATCATTTTGTATCTGGAGAGTGTCTGCCAGGAAGAAGGCGCAACATGGCCCAGACAAAGTCAATGCTACCCAGCCCAGCCCCTGTCTCTGCATTAAATAGAGCAAAGGCTTTAGGCTGCTCTTCCAGGAGTGGGGATGGACTGTGGCAAACCGTTCACACCCTCTCAAAATCTTCCTTGTGACTTCACGTACATGCAGGACTGCCTAGAGGGATTGACCTAAGGATGGTGGCTGAGTGTAGAGTTGGAAGAGACCTCAGAAGCTACCAAGTCCAACCCCTTCATTTTACAGATTAGGAAACAGAGCCCCATGGGTGTTAAATGACTTCACCAAAGTGGTGAATTTGGGCCCTCTAACTCTATGGCCCTAAAAGACAGAATGTAGAGAAATGTGTATTAGCTACAAAGAGGAAAGATGAGGCTCATCGTAAGGAAAAATATCATAACAATAAAGACTGGAAGAAAAAAATGGGAAGAAAGCCAAACAGAGTTAAAGGGCATATAGTAGGTGCTTAATAAATACTCACTGATTTCATCTGAAGGAGTAATAAAGACTGACTTTAAATCCCATGATACCAATCCAATCATATTCAAATGTTCAGATTCAATCAAAGCTTTGTTATTCTGGGCAAATCACTTAGTAACCTCTCTCAGTCTGTTTTCCCATCTATGAAATGGGGATAATAATAGCACCTATCTCACAGGGTTACTATGATGACCAAATGAGATAGCATGTCAAGTATTTGCAAATCTTTAAGCCCTGGATAAATACAGGCTAGCTGCTATTAGCAGCAATAATGATTTTAAAATTAAAAGCATGACTGAAGTAGAAGTTATTGTTTTAGCTACAAAATAAGTCTATCTACACTAAAGAGAGAAGTTGTTTTGGAGCAGTATACATGAGTACCAGCTCGAAAAGCAACATACAATGTCCACAATGGAAAGAACGCTGGACTTAGAAAAGAAGACCTGGGTTTGAGTACCCACAATCCATCACTTACTGGCTGTGTAACCTTGGGCAGGTTACTTCCTTTCTCTGAATTGTGTGACCAGTGACTGGTCAATCCAATTCACTGCACGTTGATTTAGCTCTCTTTGTTAGCTTCCCAAAATAAAACAAACCACATTCAAATAGCTCCTGCCCTGAAGGGGGCGCAATGGGTTAGCCTGGAGTCAGAAAGGTCTGAGTTCAAACCTGACCTCAGAAATGTACCTATTATGTGACTCTGGGCACTTGGCCTCAATTTTCTCATCTGTCTAATGGGGATAACAATTAGTATTTACTTCACAGGGTTGTTGTGAGGATTCAGTGAGGTAACATGTGGAAGGCCCATTGCAAACCATAAGCTGCCAGATATCACATCATCATCATCATCATCATCATCGTCATCATCTTTAGTTTCCAGGGGTTACAATATTTGTACCTTACAGAGAAAGCGCATTGTAAACTTTGGAGCTCATAAGTTTTTTTTAATTCATAATCAAAGTTCACTTTTATGCAGTTTATGGTTAGAGTTTATATGACAATTCCTCAAAACCATACTGTGAGATAAGAAGTACAAGTGTAATTATTACCATTTTACAGATGAGCAAACTAAGACTCTGAGAAGTTGAGTGACTTATGTTCTTGATGGTCAGAAGCATCACAGGAATGTAGATTTTGACCTGGAAAAATCCTCAAAGCCTGAGTTCTTCACCCTGAAGTGTCATATATGCCTTTGGCAGTCTAGCAAAACGAATGGAACTCTTCTCAGAATCATGATTTTATGAAAAATTCTTAATTGAATGAGAGTCTGTATTTCAGTTAGAGATTAATGAAAATAAAAATGTAATTTTTCCCAAGTTCACTGACCCCCTGAAATCCACCCCCAGACCACTTGGGCATCCAAAAACCTCAGGTTGAGACCCCTGTCTTAGACACTGGTCCAGTCCAGTCATCTCATTTTGCAATGAAATGAAAGCCAAAGAAGAGGGATTTGAGGCAGGTTTTTATCCCAGAAGCACATTTGATTTCCCCCTGGCCTGACCCACCATCTCAGTCAAGATGGTCTTGGCCACCATACTTGGGCAAGCCCATTTTTAGAGCCTGGATGTAACCTGAGGCTGCTAGTGAGGATGCTGACTGCCCCAGCTGTTCGTGAAGCTGGAAGCAGAAGCTCTCCTGAACCCAAAAAGGAGCTGGAAACCAAGGAGGAAGCCAGGATATTGAATTAAGCCTGACTCCCCATGGGGATGTCCTTTGCCAGTGAAATCAAACAGGAATAACTCAGTGTTCATTGGGTTTGCCGAGAGTTACTGAGAGGAACATTCATCCCGGAGTGGCAGCACCAGGGGGTTCAGGCTTAGCAAAATGTCAGCCAAGCCAAGCCTGACTAGGCCAAGACTGGCTGGCAGCAGTAAATCTGGGAAGCAGCAAGAAGCAGGTTAGGCAGCACCTCCTTCGGAGAGTCATCATGAACTGAGAACAATGTGGGCCCTGCTGAAATAGCTCAGGGACCTGGAAGAAGCTCTCGGGGTTTCCTAGAAATGAAGGGGGGGATTCCTCCTGATGGTCTCCCAGCTCGTACACCCTGCCAGCAGGGTCAGAAATCTGTCCCTGGGTAGAAGCACCTCAAATGGTGCTGGCCTGACACGGTTGGTTGGATCCCTCATTACATCCTGTCCTCTCCTCCAGTCTCCTTGGCACAAGCTCGTTGGCAGCATCTGCTGGGAGCTGCAGGCAATCGATCGGCAGCCAATAAACCGAGAGTCCAGGCAGGCCGGCTGTGGCCTTCTGGAAGGCTTCAACCCCCAGGCTAGCGCAGCTGGCTGGCTAACCTCTGGAAACCCGGCTGGCCTGTGGTGGGGTATCTGCTGAACCAGGCCCACTGCAAGGGAAGGAGGGATGTGATAGGGTTGGGGGGCTGGGAACTAAGAGCTGAAAGCTGAGGTATGGGAGCTGGGGGCCAGAGGTCAGGGGATAGGGGATAGGGGGATGAAGGGCCTGGGACTAACCCCCCAGGACTGCCAGTGGGAGAGCTGCAATGGAGAAAACAGTCAAGTTTGCCTTCTGCCATAATAGTAACTCGTATTTATAAAGGATTTATGGTTACAATTTCACTTAATAATCATTTTATTAAGCAAGCATGGTATCCGGGCTCTTTGGTAGGGATGCCAAGTGCTAGGTGCTAAAGAAAAAAGTCGCTACTCTGAAGAAGCTTACATTCTATGTAAATTTACATTTGTAAATTTCATACATATATATATATATATGCACACACATACATATATATGTATGTATATATGTATGCATATATTATAATATAAATATATGTGTATGTATATATCATAATACAAATAATATTATATATGTATGCGTGTATGTATATATATATATATACATATATATATATATGTATATGCATCTGTTTGGATAATAAAAAGTAATTTCCCAGAGTCAGAGAACAAGAGGAATAAAGTAGAAAATAGTTACACATCCCATCTACTATCTCCTTACTACAATCCTGTGAGAATGGCAATGTCAGTGTGATTATCCCCATTTTAGAGATGAGAAAACTGAGGGCTCCAGGAAGTGAAATGGGGTTCCCAAGGTCATAAGTGACAAAGCTGGCCTCCTCACACCACTCTGATTCCTCTCTGTCTGTCTCTCTAGCTCTTCACCCACGGTTCACTTTGGAACCATCAGGCTGCCCTTTTTGTCCTGTCCCAAAGGAAAGCAGATAATTAGCTGTCTCCATTTCTATGGCAACTAAGAAAAAAAGCTATGTAATAGAATACTATCACATTATTAGAAATGATGAACAGGAAGACTTCAGAGAGGCCTGGAAGGACTTATATGAACTGATGCTGAGTGAAAGGAGCAGAACCAGGAGAACTTTGTACACTACAACAACCACAGTGTGCAAGGAATTTTTCTGATAGACTTAGAACTTCATTGCAATGCGAGGACATAAAAAATTCCCAATGGTCTTTGAAGGCAAAATGCCTTCCACATCCACAGAAAGAACTATGGAATTCAGTCGCAGATTGTATCAGATCATTTTCTTTTGTATTACACTTTGGTTTGTTTTATGATTTCTCCCATTCATTTTAATTCTTCTATACAACATGACTATGGTGAAAATGTATTTAATAGGAATGTATGTGTAGAACCTATATAAAATTGTATGCCATCTCTGGAATGGAGGGGGGGAGGGGGAAAGGAAGGGAAATAAAAAATCTAGGTTGTATGATAGTGATTGTAGAACACTAAAAATAAACAAACAAACAAACAAATAAAGAGAAACCCTACTCTACACTAGGCTCTCAGAATACAAGAGCAACAATGCATGCCATCTTTTCCCTTAAGCCTCTTCCGTTCTCTAGGGGAAGATAGCATGCTCACATAAATAAATCACCATCTCTGGACTATGCCCTCCCCACTTGAACTCTCAGGTTGAGTCTCCTAGGGGACAACTACTCCATGTTCAAAGTATGAGGTGAGTCCACACTCCTAAACTATAGCCTGTGAGCCCCCACTGGTGCATTCACTTTCAACAATCAGACAGTTGACATAATTAATTCAAAGCAAAGTCCTTTATAGAAAAGGCATAACATGAACAAAACATTTCTCCTATAAACCCTGGGCACACTCCCCCATACGCATTGTATCAGAGGGGTGAGTAGAAACAGAAATTGACTGTTCTTAATAGGGAAGCACGTATGTAGGGAATACACATGGCCAAGGCAACTCACACCTCTGATACTCACTACAAGGCCCCAGATTTCTTTCCTCAAATCCAATCAAGGTAAGCATTTATTAAGCACCTACTATGTGCTAAGCTATGGAATTATGATTCTCCAACTATTCTTATGCTGTTCTCCCCAAGGAAAGGACACTAAATTAAGTAGGCAAATAAATAAAGCATAATCATCCCTGTCTTATACCTGAAGAAACAGGAGTTCAAAGTGGGGTGAAGTATAGTTCAATTTGACAAGCATTTATTAAATATGTGCCATGTGCTCTGATACTAGGCCAGGTGCTGGAGATCCAAACACCAAAAAGTAAAATACCTTTTGCTTTCAAGAAGCTTACCTTTTGATGGGCATGCAAAGTTAGGAGGAACTACCAATAATTTAAATAGCAAAATCCAGATTTTTAAAAATTATTTTAATTGGGTCAAACTAGAAGAAATTCAGTGAGAATAAAGATAGTTTTGTACTTGGGATGTTAAAGAGGTATTGCACAGACATGGAATATCAGGAACCTGACTTGGTTGACATTAAGATGTGTGAAAAAGATCTGCCGGTTTTAGTTGATCATAAGATTAACATAAGCCTGTAAAGAAATGGGCTTATTAGCTAAGCTCATTCAACCCTGAACTGCATTAAGAAAAGCACTCTATGGCATTTCCAGCATGGGAATTAATATTCCTGCTGTCCTCTGCACTAATCAGACCATATGTCAGCTATAGTTCTGGGTGATATATTTTAAGAGGTATATTGACAACCTGGCATGTGCTTAGAGGAGGGGAAGGATCTGGAAACCATAAGATATGAACAGTGATGGAAAAATGGGTATTTTTAGCTTGGATCAAAGAACACCAGGGAAAGTGGTCATCAAACACTTGTGGAAGTGACTTGCCCTTGTGATAGAACCAGGTTTAGTTGAACTCCACTCTGCTGACTTCAGATCTAGGGTTCTTTCTGCCATAAGATAGGACTCCTTCATGATATTCTGTTTTGCTTAAGGTAATAGTGAACTCATTCTTGCACAAAAACAACAACACTGAATTTGGAGTCTAAAGATCTTGGGTTTGAATCCTATCTTGCTATTGATTACCTGTACAGCCTCGAGAAAGTCAATCCACCTCCATTGGCCTCAGTTTCCCCATTTTTAAAAAGAAAAGGAGAATGGAAAATGGAAAAAGAAAATGGAAGGAAGGAAGAAAGGAAGAAAGAAAGAAAAGAAGAAAGGAAGAGAGGAATGGAGAATGGAAGAAAGAAGAAAAGGAAAGGAAGGAAGAAAATAAGGAAGAAAGGAAAGAGGGAAGAAAATCAGGAAGGAAAAAATAAAGAAGAAAGAAAATATGGAAGGAAGGAGCAAGGAAAGAAAAGGGAAGGGAACCTTGCGTTAAGTGCCCACTAAGCCGCTGCACTGGGCCTTGATGGTTATTATCTTATTTGCTCCTCACAATGCTTCTCATTTTACAGATGAGGAATTGAGGGATATTGTTATCTGCATATTTCAAGTGAGGAAGCTGAAGCAGACAGAGTAACATGCTCACCCAGCTTGTGAGTCATTGAGGCTAGATTTGAATTAATTTTTTTTCTGATTCCAGGCCCAATACTCTGTCCAACATACCACCTAGAGGTCTCGAGAGTTGTGCTTAACTCAATGGGAAGATCACAAGGTCATGGGATCATAGCTTTAGAGCTGGAGAGGAAAGCAGTTAGTCTAATACTCTCATTTTACAGATGAGGAAACTAAGGCCCAAAGAAGTTACATAACTTGTCTAAGGTAGTAACTGGCAAAGCCAATATTTGATCCCAAGTCCAAACCCATAATCCCCATGGAATGTCAGGCTCTGGGACAGACCTCTAAATGGAGAAGCTATTTGGGGTCAGGGAGTCTTCGTAAAGCTACTCAGATTGCCCCAAGTGGTCCGTTCAATCTATTCTGCCAACAGTAAGGTTGGCCTCCTGACTAATATTGAAAGCTGAACACAGAAATATTTCTCTTGTACACCTACAGATGCTTACTTAGAAGGTCCCCAGGGTCAGCATAACATTAGAAAACAAAGAGTATGTGTTGAAAAACAGCTGACCCATCGGACAGGATAGACTTCCCAATGTTTCCAAAGCTGCTTACTTCAGCCTTTATGGAGTAAAGTACTGTCAGTAGCCAGAGATACCACTGTGGCCAGCACGCAGTACAGCCGTAAATCTTAGAGTCATATTATTTAAGAGACTAGACTCTTTTTGTGTGTGTGGTGATATTAAACCAAGCCCACCACCAGCTCATAAATCAGTGAGGCAATTTCCATCTCCAGCTGCCTCTCTGACTTCCGGAGAAGAACACAGCTTCTAGCACATTGCCTGGGGCTAGAGCAGGGATAAGGAAACTAAAGGAAGGGATCTATTTTAGAAATTCTTTCATGTGTCTCCTGTCTGGATCTCAGTTTCTTTATCTGTAAAGTTAGTGTGTTTGTTTCTTATATGATCCTGCTCCTTGTATCTTGAAATGTTTGTGTGTTAATGACTGTCATGATAAAATATATGTTCTATAAATGCCCATTTATATAATGCATATGATCTATATAATATACATCTATATGAGATAGACAGACAGATAGATAGATAGATAGATAGATAGATAGATAGATAGATAGATAGATAGATAGATAGATAATGTGAGATGGGGATAGAAAATAAGCCCCTTCATTCTCCAGAAGTGGCAGCTTCAGCTAGAACTCTGGACTTGGAATCAGAGAGAACTGATTTTGAATCCTGCCTCACTTGGGAGATGTGGCCCTAGCCAAGTGACTTAGCCTCTCAAGCCCAGATTCTTCATTTGTAAAATAAAGGGTGGATAGCTAGGTAGCAAAATGGATAGAGCACAGGATCTGGAATCAGGAAGACCTGAGTTCAAATTTGAATTCAGGCACTTCCTAGCTATGTGACCCCGGACAAGTCACTTCACCCTGTTTGCCTCAATTTTCTCATCTGTAAAATGAGCTGGAGAAGGAAATGACAAACCACTCTAGTTTCTTTGGCAAGAAAACCCCAAATGGAGTCACAAAGAGTTAGGCAAGACTGAACAACAATGGGGGTGGGGGGGAGAGATGGGGTATGTGACTGTCCAGAGTCACGCAGCCAGGGCTAGAATGAGACTTCCTGTCTGTCCTGCCTTCTCGGGTCACTTCTCTCTCCACTGCATTAAGCTCTCACCTCCATTTTCTCTCTCCTCCTTGTCATTTTTCTTTAGTTATTAAACTGGAGAGTGAGAATTGTATCATTCTCTATATTTCTGTCCCTGTCACTCAGCACAGTATTTGGCACATAGTGAGCCCTTAATAAATGTGTGTTCACTCGTTCCCTTTGTCCAGCCTCTTTCTCCTTTCCCTGCTTTGCCTTCTCCCCTACCTGAGGTTTAGACCTGTCCAGAGCCCCAAAGGGAGCACCAAGGGGAAAAGGATAACGGACTACAGGCGTAGAGCATCTTGAGAGAGAGGGTGGCGCCTTAGGATCTTGCAAACACTCTTAGCCTGGGTCAGACATGGACTCTCCTCCAGGACATAAGAAGGTATTCAGCTTTGTTTTCTGTTCAGCTGGGGAGGGAGAAGCTAGAGCCTGGAGAAATCCAGCTTCAGTTTCCTCATTTGTAACTATGCAAGGTATGCCAGCTACGAAGAGGAAACAAAATAATCCCTGTCCTCCAGATTATATTCTAATGGGGAAAGGGAACAGGTCCACATATACACTGACAAGTAAACAGAAAATAAAGACAAAATGGTTTTAGGGGAAGCCCTAACAATGGAGGTGGGAGAAGGGTGTGAAGGAAGATCGGCCGAAACCTGCGTTGAGAGGTGGCAGTTGGTACTTGAATTAAACCTTAAATTGAGCTAGGGCTTCTAAGAGGTGAAAGGAGTGTTTTGCAGGCATCAGATTCCGGTTAGTACATATGCACAGAGGTTATGGGAATAGTGAGTGTGCTAGGTCATCTGGAACAGAGTAGATTTGAGGGCGTCATGTGAAATAATTCTGCAAAGACCGTAGTTGTTCACCCTTCATTTTCTAAGAGGGCCAATGACATCCTGGGAGGATGCCTTGACCGCCTGTGAATTGGATTTAAGGGAAGCAGTGTTGTGCCTCACTCTCTCTTCCTGAGTCTGCAAAGGTAGGATGGAGTCAGATTATGAAGGCCTTAGAAGGACGATTAAAGAGGTTTGCATTTTATCCTGGGGCAATAGGGAGCCACAGGAATTTCTTGAGGGATTCTCTCATACAAGACTATGACAAGAGGAATGGCATAAACACCTTTGGGACTTCTCGCCCTGTATAAACCAAACCCAGTGCTCCACTCACCCTGTTCCTTCCTCTGCTCCTCCTTTCCTTCTCCCTCCTTTTCTACATCACTCCTTCTTTCCTTCCTTCCTGTACTTTGAAGGAAACTAGGTCAGGTTGTCTAACCATTGAGCAGGTGCTCTAACCAGTAAAACCTCAGACTTGTAGATTTAATAATCAAAAAAGTTCTCTTTCTCTCCTCAAAAGCCCTGAGGGTCCTTTGTTTGGCACCTTCATGGTCCTTATCGCTCCCATCTTTCATTCCTGTATATGTCACATTTCAGAAGACTCCCCCTCCAGGAGCACAGACAGGACCATTTTTGTCTTCATATTAATCCGAAAGAGTGAAGGAAAGGTGCTTGATCAATGTCTGTTAATTGAACATGATCCTAACTGACATTTCTACTTTACTGAACACTTTATGTTCATGGTCTCCTTTAACCTCCTAATAGTCTTAAGAGGTAGAAATCAATTTCTACCCATTTCATAGATGAGGCAACTGAGCATACACCAAGTCTTAGAGCTGGAAGAGATCTATTTAAAAGGTCATCTCCTCCAAAGTTCTCATCTTACATGAGAAAACCGAAGCTCAGGGAGGTTAATTGGCCTTGCCAATGTCACACAAGTGGTAAGTGGGGTGAAGATCCATCCTACACCAAACCTGTTTTCTTTCCCATTATTACCCATGGCTCCCACAGAATTCTGTGGGTAAATTAAACTATCTGAGCTTGGATTCAGACCCACATTTGTTGTTACCAAAGCCTCAGGGTTTCCTTCTCACTGCTTCTCCTAGGTGCCTGTCTCCCCCATTCTTTCTGCCCCCACCCAGTTCCTTTCAGTGTGCCTGACTAAAATCAAAAGGCTTTGCATCTGAATGTCAACTCATTTTATGAAAGACTTTGAAACATTCTGCAAGTGATTTCACTTCCAGAGCTAATGCTTTCTGGCAGAAAAATATTACCCCTGCATTTCTATGCAGAGGAAAGAAGCTGCCCTCATTGGCTCCCCCTCATTTATATAAGTTGCTGCTTAAGATGAGTGTATTTTGGAATTCCATCGTATTCTTTTCTCTCTGTGCAGGTTAATGCCTTATCCATGGCCTCTGGGAGGGAAAGATCTTACAAAGAGAGTTATGAGCTTTTTATTTAGAGTGTACGCTTGGGCTGATTTGTGGATGCACAGACCGGAAGGATTTAAAGCAGTTGATTTGCTGAGAACCGCAGTTTAGATAGAACAGTACAGGATCATCTTTGATCCTGGCCCTCAGAAGCCTGAGCTGAGAGGAACTTGTTGTGAAGAAGCCCCTTTTATAAATCCAGGGTCCATAATAGATGAAAGAGGTTGGGGAAGAAAGAGAAGGAGAGACAGAAAGACAGAGAGAGACAGAGAGAGAGAAAGAGAAAGAAGAAAAAGAGAAAGAAGAAAGAGAGGAAGGAAGGAAGGAAGGAAGGAAGGAAGGAAGGAAGGAAGGAAGGAAGGAAGGAAGGAAGGAAGGAAGGCATTATTACCTGCCTCCATTACTTTAGTATCATAAGATTTTTGGAAAACTCCTAGAAGACACCTTAGAGATCATCTTCTGTTTCTGTCTCCTCAGAGACCACCCACTAAACCAGTGGAACCTGTAGCATGGGGTAGAGTGTACCTATTGTCTAGATATTTGAGCCCATGTTTTGCCTTAGATCCATAGCTGTGTGACTATTGGGAAATCCAGTGAACCTCCCTGGTCTCAGGGTCCTCATCTGTAAAACAGGAGCATGGCACAGTAGACCAAGAGCTGACCTAAGGGCCAGGATACATCTGAGGTTGTCCCCCCTCTGACACAGACTGACTGCCTTGGACAGGTCACTCATCCTGTCTGTGCCCTGGGCAATTCCCAGAGGTCAGCAAGAAGGTACTGACTTCACTGATAGAAGCAGTGTCCCCCCTGGGGGGGGGGGGGACTTACCCTGATGAAATCATAGATCGGATGCAGGACAATGTTTGCCCTCCCTCCTTAGAATGCTGTGAGGAAGTGTTTTTCCAAATCTTCAAGTGCTTTTAAATTACAGGTGTTACTGTATGCTTGAATAAGTGGGTCCAGGAAAGGCAATGACTTTCCCAAGGTCACATTGAAAGTTATTCCAGAGCCCAGGATCCTTTCTCTGCATGGATCACACTGTCCTCTACCGTTATTGACTTTTTCCCATATAAATGGTTAGATTGTCTAAAGCTTGTCTGCAGCTCAGCCTAAATGAGAGATGAAAGGAAAATCAGGATTGCAAACAGAGAGAGGCCAGCCCAGCATGGGGGACCACTGAGGAGTCAGCAAACGTCATGTGACCAGGGTGACTAAGAGCCAGGTCCTACCCAGAACCACACAGACCAGAGGTTTTCAAGGATTTCTGTCCCTCCTGCCTTCCCTGGGCTATCTCACATCCTGACCAAATGCAGACACTCCCTGTGCTTTGGGGATCTGGAGTTTGTTTTTGTTTTTTTTAATTTTTAAGCAGCACAAACCTCCAGCAAGCCCCTCTCAGACCATCACAGTGACAACTGGGTGGAATGCACACTCAGCAGAAAAAAAGGACCTGCTTTGCATGGAAGGGAAACCCTGCAGAGATGTCAGTTCCCTATCTCCTACAGGCCCCAGGCCTCTTTTAGAGAAGCAGAGCTGCCTGGGAGAAGGGGGTGGCCCCAACTCGGCCTCCCCATGCTCCCATACAATTTTATACATCTGGCCAGGGCTCCTAGCTCAGTGTGGAATATGGACTTTGCTAACTCTATCAGGAGACAGAGAACCTTTACAAATGAGAAGTGCATGAACCCGAGGTGCTCACATCTGCTCAGTGTGGAGGGGGAGGGGGCGAGGGGGAAGGGACCAGAAAGTCAGCTTTCTTCCTTTTTTATTTCTCTCCTTCTTTCTCTTTCTTTCCTCCCTTCCCTCTTTTCCTCCCTCCCTTCCCTCCTTCTGTCCTTGTCCTTTCACTTCTTCTTTCAGTTCTCCTTTCTTTCTTTTTCTTTCCTCCTCTTTTCTTTTTTCCTTTCATTGTCTTCCTTTTATTTCCTTCCTTTTTCTTTCTATTACCCTTCTTTCTCTGTTTTCTTTCTTCCTGTCTTTTACTTCTTTTTTCCTTTTCTTCATTCCTTCTATTCTTTCTTTTTCCTCTTTCTCCCTTCATTCTTCTTTACTTATTTTCTCCTTTATTTCTTTCCTTCCTTCCTTCTTTCTTTCTTCACTCCTCCCTCCATTACTTCTTCATTGATTCACATTTCCTGCCTCTCTGTGTGTGTCACTCTTTGTCTTTCTGTTTCTCTCTCTCTCTCTCTCTCTCTCTCTCTCTCTCTCTCTCTCTCTCTCTCTCTCTCTCTCTCTCTCTGCTTTTCTTTCCCTCATACTCTCCTTCTCATTTTTCTTTATAGCTAGGTTTGAACAGTGCTACAACTCTGCTTTTGTTATACCTTCAAACCCCACAGGCTTCTATCTATAAGTGTTCTGGACCATTCTGAATCCTGACAGGTCAGAAAAGGCAGATTGTTTCGCTCTGGACCAAAAACCAGTTTCTCAAAATGTTTGCCCTTTTTGTCAGTATCATGGCTCATGAATAATAACAAACATTCCCATTCCCCTGGGCCAAAACTAGGCTAGGTGTTGAAAAGGCATGGAGACCGACCCTGGATCCTGCCAAGTGCAGAATCAACATTAGGCAAAACTCAAAGGCAGAAGGAGCAGAATGTGCCCCATCACACATGTTATGGACCAGTGAGGAGACCTTTCATTCCTGGCAGTCTGACTGATTCAAGGCCAGCTGAATTTAGGAGGGGTCTATGCTATAAATATATCCAAAATAAAAGGGGTTTTGAGGATAGGTAGAAAGAAGGGAAGGAAGGAAGGAAGGAAGGAAGGAAGGAAGGAAGGAAGGAAGGAAGGAAGGAAGGAAGGAAGGAAGGAAGGAAGGAAGGAGATTGAAGCAGATTTGTTATTGTATAGTCATTTCAGTCATGTCTAACTCTTTTTTTACCTTATTTGGGATTTTCTTAGCAAAGATACTGGAGTGTTTTACCATCTGCTCATTTTATAGATAAAAAAACTGAGGGAAAAACAGGGTTAGGTGACTTGCCTAAGGTCACACAGCTAGTAATTGTCTGAGGGCAGGAAGATGAGTCTTCCTGACTCTGGGCCTGGAGTTCTATCCACTACATCACCTAGAATTAAATCCCTGACTCCGTAAGTGATTTGTCTTCTGTTTCGTGGGAGCCAGCACCCTGTTCATTGCTGACTTCTAGTACATCACTTGATCCTCCATTAAACAAACAGAAATCATGCAATTAGCCAGACTAGCCCATTCCCCCAAGTCTGCCTAATCACTATGTTGCTGCCCCAAATGATCAGCACCTAAATAGAATTACAGACTGAGAGCCAAAAGAGAACTTAACGATCATCAAGGTCCAATCTCTTCGTTTTACAGATGAGCAAACTGAGTTCAGGAAGTGATTTGTCCAAGGTCACTCAAGCAGTAAGCAGTCAGGCCAGAGTTTAAACCTGGGTCCTCAGACTCTAAATTGAACCCACATTTAGCTTCCTCTCACTTCATCTGGGTGACTTCTGGCTAGACCCCTACCCTCTCTGGACCTTGGAGTCTTTAAATATAAAATGATGGAGTTGGCCTAGATGGCATCTGAGGTGCCTTCCTGCTCTCTAGATCCAGGATTATTTGTGTGGCCTGTGTGGTCTCAGTCAGTACCCTCCCCTGGGCCTCAGTTTCCCCTTCTGTGAGATGAAGTCAACCTAGATGGATGCTCTGGATCTAGGACCCTAAATTACATTACCTTCCTCAGCCTCAGTTTCCCCATCTGTAAAATGAAGGGGTTGAATTCAGTGACCTCTGAGGTCTCTTACAGCTTTAGGTCTATGATTCTGAGTTTCAATTTATCATTATTTTTTAATCAACTCCTAGTGGCATGTTCTCTTTGCATAAGCATGAAATGTGTGTCAGTGAGCTAGGCTCAGTTCTAAATGGACTCGTACCCCAGTCCCTTCCTCCACATGACTTTTCCAGGGCTCCCCAAACTAGCCAGCACTCCCATTCCATGCCTTCAGTGCTATGAAGATGGGGACAGAAATGACTGTGACCTGAGCCAAAGATCTCAGGGAGCTGGACATTAGGACCAACATTACCCCTACATTTAGGGGTAAAGCAAGTGAAATCAGACCTTAGAGATTTCCATGGCACTAGACTGATGACTAGGACTCTGAAGGGCTGGCCTTCCTGCTTTTCCTCATTAGCTAATTTCTTTTCCTTCCATCTTCAGGACATTGAAATTCTAGTAAGAAGCAGAGATGAGAATACCATAATGCACGCCTGCCAAAGTCCTTTTGCCATAAGTCCAAAGGGGCCCACTTATTCTCCCAAGATCTTCTGGCCCATCCAGGCTCCTGGAGCTCCCAGGACATTTGCCAATAGTTCCCATGCAGATGGAGTCAGTGTTTTACCTCATTGGGTCCTCCTGGCAATCCTGAAAGAGGAGGAGTGCCAGGCTCCCCATTTCACAGAAGACAGATGAGAATATCACAAGATTCAGAGATGGAAGTAATCTTATAAATTGCAAAGAATAACTCTCATAGGGGATGAAGATAGGCACAGGACATGGGATTTCATCCACAGGGAATTCCCAAATGAGGAAACTCATTCCACCAACACAGATCTCCACTTTTTCTCCACAACTGACAGACTTAGAGAATTGCCTAAAGTTCTAAGAGAGTAAATGACTTGCTCAGAGTCATACAGCCTGAGTATATCAGAGGTGGAATTTGGACCTAAGTCTTATTAGTTTCAAGACTGGATTGCTATTAGCTGTATCACCCTGTCAATGTTGCCTAGCAGCTCAGAGTTTGGAAAGGGGTTTCAGGGATCATCTGGTTGAGGAGTATTCAACCTTTTTGTGCCTTGGACTTCTTTGGAAGACTGGGGGGGCCCTATGAACCCCTTCTCAGAATTATGTTTTAAAATGTGTTGCATAAAATGCATAGAATTACAACAGAAACCACATGTTGGGGAAAATAAAGATGTCATTTTTTTCCATCCACATTCACTCATTCACTCCCCTCTCCTGAAATGTGCTGTTATCACTGACCCTTCTTCATTTTCAAAGAGGAACAATGACATCATGGGTGATGTCTTAACTTGCTCGTGAATGGGATTTGTGAGGCAGAGCTGCATAGTCATCAGCCTCACCTTCTCTTCCTGAGTCATCAAAGTCCAGTGGCAGGAAAAAAGTCAAGACATCTGGCAAGGGCCCAGGATGCACTGGGTGACCTTGGCATCTTCAGTGCCTGACCAAGCTCGAAGTGCTCCACAGCACCTGCTTCCACCCCTTTTGTGGTCATTGTAACATTGTTCTCATCCATCCATACTGCCAGGGAAAGTCTTCACATGATTGGAGTAGATGTGGGTTCCCCCAAGATGGTCTAGCCCATCTGCTGAGATGACTTTACTTGTGGCCACAGAGAATGCTACAGCTTCTTGGGGGCACAGCTAAGAGTAGGGTGGGGTATCTGGAGTGTTCAGGAAGGACTAGAAACTCCCGAAATCTATTTACTAATGCTTGGAGGTCCATGGACTCCAAGTTATAAACCACAGTTAGTCCAAGTTGGATCTGAATAAGAATTCCTTCTGATCATCCTCATTATTCATCATGATTCAAAAGCATTTATTAAGCACCTGCTGGGTGCCAGGTACCATATTATGCTAAATGCTAGGAACAGAAAGAAAGGCAAAACTACCTCCAAGGAGCTCACATTCTAATGAGGAGAGATAATGTGCAAACAATTTGGTATATTTGCCACATACACAGAAAACTATCACAGCAACTTCCATCTGGGACCCACCGCCATCACCAAATATCAACATCCAGAATTCCTTGTCCCCATTTGCCTTGTGGAAGTCATGCCTCTCTTGTTTGGGAAGTCTGAATACCATTGTCAGCAAAGTGACCCCAAATCCCAAGGTTCACCCAAACTGAACCATGCACAGCACCTAAAGTGCTCCTTATTTTATAGAACATCCTAGATTTAGAGGTAAAAGGAGCCCAAGAGGGCATCTAGTCTAATCTCATTTTACAGATGAGGAAACCAAGGCACAGAAAGTCACTACTCACCCAAAGAAGGGACAGTGAGTGACAAATCCTGGAATTTAATGTAGGCTCTATTGGTGACAAATCTAGCCTTCTTTCCATGGAACCAAACTTTGGGCAGTGGCTGAATGGTTTTTGAGCAAAACATGGGTCTTTTAGATACCGGTTTAAGTTCAACTTGAAATATTTGATGCTATATGTTGGATGGTTTGGGTCCACACCAGACTGAGTTCAACCCAGCTATAAGAGCTTGGTTGTTGGCCTTTCTTTTGTAAGGGAGAGGCATGGACCCAGACTGATTTATTCGTTGCATCTCCAAAAAGACGCCCTTGATAGGTCAACTCGTCAGTCATTGGCAGAGCAGCAGTAAGGAGGATTTCTGACTATAAATTCAGCCTTATTTATTCTACATGTTGAACAGGGTTCATCTCTTTCCGATCTCTCCCATATCTGCACCCACTGCAACCCCACTCCCCCGGTCAAGCCCTCCTCTCTTCTTACCTGGAAGAGGTATCAATTCAACAAACATCAGGGACTTAACATATGCCAGGCCTTGTGCTGAATGCTAAGGATACAACGCCCCTTTCCTCAGGGAGTTTCCATTCTACTGCTGGGACACAATGTAGCTACTGAGAAGTAAATATCTCATAGATACAAAGGGATACAAAGTAATTTCAAGAGAGGGGAGGTAGAAGGGAGGGAAGGAGAGGGAGATTTTTCTGGTAGAGGCATGAGGCACAGTGTATTGGACAGGATTCCGGACATGGCATGTAGAAGTTTGCTACCTGGATGACCCTGGACAAGTCATTCAACCTCTGTGGGCCTCATTTTCCTCATCTATAAAATGGAAAGGTTAGGCACAATGCCATGCCCTCTTTTGTTTTTGTTGTTGAAGGTGGGTGGAGTGAGGGGAGTCCAGACCTGGGGTCTTATCACTTTATTACTTTGCATCACTTTAGGGAATTCTACATGTGAAAACTCCCTCTACTGATGTGATGGTGTGTGTAACTTTTAATCACTGTGTGAAATGACTTCCTCATGGTCACATAGCTAATGCATATAAAAGGCAAGACTTGAACCCAGGCCTTACTGACTCCAAGATGGGGTGTCTACCCTGTTTACCCACTAAATCATGCCATACCGCTATTCACCTTGCACAGAGTAGGCATATAAGTAGGCAGATGGCATATTGAACCTGGAATCAGGAAGAACTGCATTGAAATACAGATTTCAGCACTTACCAGCTGTCCTCCTCAGCAAGTCACAATCTTTCTCAGCCTTAGTTTCCTCATTCATAAAATAGGATAATAATAGCACCCAGTTCGCAGGGTTGTTGTGAAAATAAAATGAGACAATATTTGTAAATCTTAAAATTATGTTATCCCTATCAAATTGAACCTAGCCAAAAGATCTCCTGCACAGGTAAATTATATTTTATGTTCTAGCTAAAATATTTCTCATTTCACTTTTCATGACCATATCATTCAGTCATTTTTCAATTGTGTTGACTCTTCATGACCGCTTTTGGGGTTTTCTTGGCAAATATACTCAAGTGATGTGCCATTTCTTTCTCTAGCACATTTTACAGATGAGGAGAGTGAGGCAAACAAGGTTGAGTGACTTCCCCAGGGTCACGCAGCTAATTAAGTGTCTTGAGTCCAGATCTGAACTCACAAAGAGAAATCTTCCTGCGCTCTATGAATGACACCACCTAGCTGCCCTTTTCATGACCATATTCAGGACAAAGCTGAGAGGCCTAATTTATCCGCCATGTGTACAGGAGCAAGTCTGTATCTTCTTAGTTCTTTCAAGTTGATCTGTTTCCCAAATGGAGAGGAGACTGTTTCAGTTGGGGTCTTTCAGTTACTGTATCCCCTGATTCTTTGATCAACCAAGCAGCAACGCCAATGTCAGTAATCTCTCAGCCCCCATTTGGGTTAATGAATCAGCTTGACTTTCATTCTAGCCCAGATGTAATCTTTTATAGCTTAATGATTTGTTCTAACAGACGCTTCCATGGAATATAAGCAGTTCCCTGGGATCCAGTGAAAAGACATTTTATTTCTAACTTCTGTTTCTAATTAATTGTGGGCCAATTTGGCTGGACCTCGCTCTACTGTAATCACTCTGAGACTGAGCCCTTGGATAGATTCTTAATAATTACCTCCCTAAAGATATTCATGAGGTCAGTAATGGAATTCATAAGAAAAGAGAATTTCAATAGAATCAAGGTCTGTGAGCTAGAGAGAGAATGAGCACATCTGTTTTGGCTGACTCAACTCAATTCAGCAAAGACTTATTGAGCACCTACTATGTACCAGGCACTAGGGATACAAAGATAAAAGGATATTAATCCCTACCCTCAGAGAGCTTACATTCTGCTGAGAGAAAGCAGCAAATGCAGACAAGAAAATGCAAAATACATCAAGAGTGAATACAAAGTCATTTCTAGGAGTAAAGATTCATAAACATAATGGTCTGGGGAAGGGGAAGGCTTCCTTTAGGAGCTGACATTGAAACTTACTTTAAAGAAAACGAGACATTCCAAAGGGCAAGGGTGAGGTAGGAGCGCATCCTTGGCAGGTTAGACCATGGAACCCTGAACTTGGAGTCAGGAAGACTGGAGTTCTAATTCTACCTCACACGCTTACTTAGCTATGAGACCCTGAGCATTTCTCTATATCTCAGCGTCCTCATCTACAGTGTGAGGATAATAACAGCACCTACCTCCCAGGGCTGTTGTGAGGGTCTGAGCAGATAATCCATGCCAAGCTGGAAGCCATATATAAATGTTAGCTATTATTATTATCATAACTCTGGAGACTTCCTGAAGGAGATAGCTCATGAGCTGAGCCTTGAAGGACAAAACGGGAGGAGAGTATTCCAAGGTTGGGGAAACAGTCTGCACAAAATCTTGAAGAAAAAAGACAAAATCAAGCCCTCATCCTGAATATTCCCTGGTGGTGACTCCAGCATCCCAAGGAAAAGACCACAGGATTCATGTTCGCCATCGGCTGGGGAACGCCTCTCAGGAGGGCGGCAAAGGTCGCTCTCAAGTTCCTCGCTTGGAAAAATGATGGCGGTGCCATTTCCAATTCAGCGTTAGGCTGGGAAGGGTGCAAATTAATGACAAGTATGCCTTCTTTGTGCCAAGTGATAATTTACTGCAATTAATTATCAGAAGATATACGGCTGTCAATTACGATACTTGTTCTTGGGAAAGGGTGGAGGGGAAGGAGTCGTTTGCTCAAGGGAACTGAAATCTCTAACTAAGTCATATTTTGCTTTTTTTCATCTCCAATTAAGCCATTACCATTTGTTTTCATTATGTCAAACACAATAGAGAAACCAACAATGTTCCCTTATCCTTTTTCTTAATCTCTCACTCTCTCAACTTTCCCCCAGTCAACAGTCCCATTGTTACACCTGCAGGTTGTACAGAGAGTAAGGAACCCTTCAGGATTGATGAGTGCAGCTGCGCTCTCTCCAAGGTGCCGCACTTGTGAAAGAGACCTCTTTAAAGTGCCATTATCACTATATTGATAGAGTTATTTATAGGACTGCAAACGTTCCCAGTCATAACAGAGGCCTTGTTAACCTCATTGCCGTTCAAGTTGTTGCCATCTCCTGGCCCCTACCCAGACCTTGTGATCAAGCACCAGGTGGACTGGATGTTTCTCCACAAATGAGCTGAAAAAGACATTGGGAAAACTTCTCCCAGACTAGGTTGGAGGGAGAGAAGATTCGGGAGTCCAGGGATCCCAATTCAAATTCTAACTGTACTACAGGTGCAACTTTAAACAAGTTGCTTCACCTCTAGGCTTTGGGTTCATCATTTACAAAAGGGGAGGGTTGGATCAAACTGGACTACTTACTCTTCCTCATATGCAGTAGTCAGCTAGGTGGTGCAGTGGATAGAGCACCAGTGCAGGAGTCAAGAAAACCTGAGTTCAAATCTCACCTCAGACACTTGACACTCACTCACTCACTAGCTGTGTGACCTTGGGCAAATCACTTAACCCCAATTGCCTCATCCTGGGTCATCTTCAGTCATCCTGATGAATATCTGGTCACTGGATTCAGATGACTCTGGAGGAGAATTGAGGCCGGTGACCTGCACAGTCATCCATCACTTAAAACAAAGTCACGTGCAAGTCGTGCCATCATTTCTCTGATGGCATGGTCTTCTTTGGCATCAAAGGATGAACACACATACAGAAGTCATCTCCCACCTCCACACCTTTGCATAGATTGCCCTCCCTTCTCACCTCTACCTTTGGAATCTCTAGCTCCCTTCAATACTCAGCTCTAGTTCTATCTCCTTCTAGTTTTACCATCTTTCCTGATCCCCTCCCCCCCCGAATTGTTACAGTCCCCCTTTTACTGCTAAATTGCTTTGTCTTTGTTTTTCATTTTTATGGATTGTTTCCCCAATAGAAAGTTAGCTCCCTGTATCTGCAGTAACTAGCACCATGTACACATTAATAAATGTGTTTTGGATTCAATACTGAATCTCTAAGACCCCTTCAAACTACAAATAATATGATCTTAGGAGGGGGTCAGATCACAACTATGTCTTCTTGGATCTGTCTCTCCCTTTCTCTCTGCTTCTCTCTCTCTCTCTCTCTCTCTCTCTCTCTCTCTCTCTCTCTCTCTCTCTCTCTCTCTCTCTTCTCTCTCTCTCTCTCTCTCTCTCTCTCTCTCTCTCTCTCTCTCTCTCTCTCTTTCTGTTTTCATCTATCCCTCTACTCTCCATCTGATTAATGATGAGGGCAGGATGCAGTTTCCCTCTTCCTTTCTACCTCCCCCACCCCTTGAGGGCTGATGAAGAGGATGCTATATAGAGGAGACCAGCAACACAAAGCAAGCAGATAAAGGTCATGTCCAACACGAGCCACGTTGACATAGAATCCCAACTGAGAAGAAAAGATAACAAAATGGTGCATATTTGTCCCCCAACCAACCAAATCCCAGTGAGTAGACAATAGGACACTACATGAGGTTTAGAAGTTCTCTGACCAATGAATGCCCCATCCCTGGCCAAACTGCTCCTTCTGTTACACAAACACAACCCTAATCATAGCAGGCAGTCTTGAGAGAGGTGCAGAGGGGAATAACAGGCAGGCATTATACATATAAGCATACCTCCTATCTCAGGTGGGCTCCTGATCCTCAGTAGGACTATCTAGAACACAGAGACCTTGGCTGGGTCACTGCTAGTACTAGACCTAACCCACTCTCTAGCCACCTGGACCTAGCAGGAAACTCAAGAGATGGTTTCTTAAAGCAGGTAGAAGACATAAGGCTACTATAAAAAGCGTGGGCAGACATGTGTGCTTTCATCTTTGGGCTTTGTCCTTTCTGCCAACATGTGAGGAATAGCTTGGAGGCTGGATCATAGAACAGACAGAGGGGAGAAACATGTAAGAAAATGAGGAATGTAGGAGGGGGTTGGGCTGTGAAGGGCTTTAAAGGCCAAACACAGAACTTTCTATTTTCTCTTGGTGGTATTGCGCAGTCACTGAAAATATTGGGGGAAGCAACATGGTCAAAGCTTGCACTTTGGCATCTGAATGAAGGAAGAATTAGATTTGGAGGGGCAGGGGGGATGGGACTTGAAGCAAGGAGACCAACCAGAAGGCAAGAGATTATGAGGGCTTGATCTAGGGTATCAGCTGTGTGACGGGAGAAAAGTGGGTGTATGGGAGAAATGTTGTCAAGGTGAAAATGACAAGATCTGGCCATTGCTTGGGCCTCTGAGGGTTTCAGGACAACAACATGGTTGTGGGCCCAGGTGACTGGAAGGTTGGGAGTAGCCACAACAGTAATAAGGACAGCAGCCTTTTTGTTAGTCAAAAATGTTTTTTCTAATTTACATGTCTGTGTACATGTCACAGGAGCAGCTAGGTGGCACAGGAGCAGCTAGGTGGCACAGTGGAGAGAGTGCCAAGCCTGGAGTCAGGAAGACCCAAGTTCAAATCTGTCCTCAGATACTTCCTAGCTATGTGACCCTTGTCAGGTCACTTAACCCTGTTTGCCTCAGTTTCCTCATTTGTAAAATGAGCTGGAGAAGGAATTGGCAAATCACTCCAATATCTTTGCCAAGAAAAGCCCAAATGGGGTCATGTAGACTCAGACACAACTGAAAAAAAAGTTGAGGTATACATGTTGTATTTCCCCAGTAAATCTGTAAGCTCTCTGAAAGCAGAGACTTCCCCATTTTGGTCTTTGTGACTCTGGCACTGGACACAATGCCCTGCACATAAGTAGACATTTGGAAAATATTTGCTGAATTGAACTCTATGCAGGAGGAATGACCAAAGGAAAGCATTAAATGAAGGAATGAGCCCATACACAGGATGTGGTTTTAAGACATTCTACAATTACAATGCGGAGAAGTCATGATTAGATAGTACTTAATCTGATAAAGATCTGGAGGTTTCAGTGGACTACTGTAAGCTTAGAAGAAAACAACAGTATGATTTTCTCCTCCTAGAAAAGTTGGTGTGATCTTGGGTGACATTAAGAGAAGCTTACTTTCCAGGAATAGGGAGTTGGTCAGCTCCTATCATCTGCCCTCTTCTGAATACATCTAGAGTATTGTGTTCAGATCTAAGCACCACAGTTTGGGGGAGGGCGGAGAGGGAAGAAATATTTTATTGCTCATACTGTGTGCCAGGCACCATGCTAAACACTACAAATATTATCTCATTTGATCCTCACAACCACCCTGTTATGGTCTGATCCCCATCTTACAGGTAAGTAAACTGACATTCACAGAGCTAAAGAGAGTTACTCAGAAGGCAAGTTGAGGAAGTATGTTGGTCAGCTGATATTAACAAACTAGAGACCAGGGAGATGAAAACAAAGATCATGAAAGGCCTCACATTCATTCCAAATGGAGATCAGTTGGAGGAACTGGGAATGTTTATCCAGGAGAAGTCTCCAGGGGAATATAAGAGCTGTCTTCAAGTATTCCAAAGGCTTGCGCAGAAGATACTTTAAATTTCTATGGCTCAGCCCCAGATGGTGAGACCTAGATGTACTAAGTGGTTTTGCCAAGAGTCAGACTGAGGCTGGGCATCAGTGTTGACCCAGAAAGTTCTGGGATCCCCCACCTCTGAAGTCTTCCAGCAGAAACTGGACAAACCACCTGTCAAACCTGAGAAGGGGAGAGTCTTTTCAGGCATAAGTTAGACAATATGGTCCCTGAGGATCCTTCTAGCTCTCGAATCCTGTGATTCTGGGCTAACCCTTCGTAAAGGAAGCCTGCATGCCTGGGAAATAAACAGGAGCCAGCAAATATCTGAAAAGGCCATCTCATAATTTAATCAAACTCCTGGAAATGTGGGCATAAATCAAGGACAATTTCATCCACAGTTTCATTGCATATATTTTCTTATGCTTTTTTCCTGAAGTCTTTTTTCCCAGTCACTTGAGAGGCTGCTTCCATTTCAGAAAGGGGATATGGCACAGCTTGATTCTAATTCACTGTCTTGGAGATACCCTGCCAGTCCCAGGTCAGGATGAATCTGTTAAGGAATATGATAGTGTAATTACTTAGAGGGACCCAGAATGGCATTTTCTTTTTCCAAGAGAAAGGACATTTCAGTAAAATCCCCATCTGCCTCCCTCTGCAAGGCCTTTTCTCTACTCACATGATCCCAGAATCTCAGAGCTGGGAGGGACCTCAGAGGTCATTCAGCCCAACTGGTACCTGGACAAGAATCCTTCTTCCATCCTACCCAGTATATCTTCATTCCATGCTGATCCTTTATTTGTTTTAGGCTTTAAACTGGCTACCTTGGCTCAATTAAATATCACAAAAACCCTGTGAGGAAGGGGCTACAGATATTGTTGTACGCATTTCACAGGTGAGGAAACTAATGATCAGATGGGCCACCTATCCCAGAGTCAGAGGTAGAACTTGAACTCTAAGTCCTATATCATCCATTAAATTACACTGGCTGTTCATGGGATCATACGATTATAGATAAATAGCTAGAAGGGACCTGAGAAGCCACATAAGCCAACCCCCTAATTCTACAGAGGGAGAAACTGAGACCCAGAAGGCTAATTGACTTGTCTATAGTGTCCCAAGTAGTAAGCATCAAAGACAAAACTTGAAACCAGGTCTTTTGACTCCAGAGACAGTTCTCTCATTGTATCATTGTAAAACTAGACAATCTCCAAAAGACTTCCAAGTATTAAGAGCCAGAGATATCTCCAGGCATGTAAGAAATATTTCTTGAATGAATGAAATTATTAGAAATATCATGCATAATCATGATGACACTTTTCCTCCACCCCATCTCCCTCCACCTCTAGCCTTCTTCCTAATGGGATAATAGAGGATGTCCCCAACGTCTTGCTGCAATTTCAAGCTTTAATGGCTTAAAACTGCTCTAAGACATCAACTATCTGTAAAGTACAAACTTGAGACTCTATATCAATCTTGGTCATTATTATTTTTCTCCAAGCTGTGGTCTCTTAGGCTATGCTTATTCCATAGTAGTGAGTTCCTCTTCAATGGAGGTCCTCAGGCACAGGCTGGATGACCACTTGTCAGGGACACTGTTCAGGGAGTCCTCCTAAATAAACATCCTTCCAACAATAAGCTTGCATGATTCTGAAGAGAATCAAGATTTAGACTTGAGTCTTCCTAGCTAGGTGACACTGGCTTGGAATCAGAAAGACCCCATTTCATGAGTTCAAATCTGGCCTCAGACACTTACTAGCTGTTTGACCCTGGTAAATCACCTAACCCTGTCTGCCTCAGTTTTCCTAAGCAAAATGAGCTGCAGAAGGAAATGGCAAACCAGTCCAGTATTTCTTCCAAGTAAACCCCAAATCAGGTTACAAAGAGTTGGGCACAACTAAACAAGTTCCTAATTCATACTTCATTTAAAGCCTTTCCCATTCTGGTTCTATGCCACCTTTTCAGAATGCACATTCTCCACACATCTCTTTTCTTGCCAAACTGGGCTACCTGCTGTCCCTAGCCTCAGCTTTCCATTTCCCATCTTCCCACCTTTGTGCGGGCTGTGTTCCCTGCTCACTTCATCCTTTTAGAATTCCTAGTTTTAGCCAAATTTCTACAAAATCCCTCATGATCCTCTTCCTTGTAAGTGCTCTCACCCAACTCAAATGACCACGTGTTACCTTGTTGGTTTGGCTGTTGTAACTTCTCAAGAGAATATCAGTTCATAGAAGGCAGGGTTGTTCACTTTTGCCTAGAATGGGTCCCACACACACACACACACTCAGTGAGTGTACAAGAAATATTTGTTCTGTTGCATCCAACTGGAGGCAGGTCTTTTGATATTAAACCCAGTTCTCTTTCCACATGACTAAGTACCCTTTGGCTACTTTCATGGAAACCTTGGGCTGAACTCCAAGGAATCTGCACTTTGAGTCATGATACCAAAGTCCACCCTTGTAATTCATTTCCTATTTCCCAAGAATCCCCCAATTCCTCATTAACCATGCCCTTGGCCAAGAACGATGGAGCAAAAACCACCTCCCTCAAATGATACAATAGTCAGAGAGAAAAAGAGACTTGCAAAAGGTCATTTTAACATCAAAAAGGTAGCAATTTATGCATGAACATTTTTAATAAAAGAAATCCAAGGATGTACTATTCAGCACCCTGAGATACAAATTAAGAGGATCCTCAAAGGTCAACCTTCTCATTTTACAGATAAGGAAATTGAGGCCCAGGCCGGGCAAGAAGCTTGGCAAAATCACACAGCCAATGAGCAGGAAAGCCAGATCTGTGAACCTGCTCTCGTAGATTATTAGCAATAATTCAACAGAGGTTAGTATATTGGTTACAAAAGCATATATTTCAAATATGAGCTGGCACAATATGAAATGAAGCAAAAGTGAATATGGGGATATATTCGAGAGTCCAGAAGAATTGCTATGATCAAGAGTGGTAGAAGGATGGTTCCTTGAGAGCCCCCAGGGCTTCTACCATTAGCTAATAATGTCAGCTAGATGTCATAGGAGACAAAAGTTCTGACTTCCAATTAGTTTGAATCCTGTATCACATACTTATTACTTACATGACCCTGGGAAAGCCACTTAACCTCTCTGTGCCTCAGTTTCCTTATCTGTGAAATGGGAATAGCAATAGCACCTACCCCAGAGGGTGGTTATGAGGATCAAATGAGGTCATATTTGGAAAGTGCTTTGCAAATCTTGAGATTTATAGAAGTATTTGCTATTATCTTGATTTCTATAAGGTTGACAGATTAGCTCATTTAGCAACAACTCATCAATAAAACATTAGAGGGAGGAGAGGAGAAAGGAAGGAAGGAGATGGAGGGTAATTAAATGATTGCCCTTAAATAGGGGATATGGTAATAAGTGTTTAACAATCAGCTCTCCAAAAAGGCTACACACTCTTGAGTTTAATCTGCATCATTGTTAACATTTTCTCCATAACTTTCTTAAGTCTAAATAATCAACGAAACAGTAAGTCAAGGTCAGATTCGTAGCACTTGCGAATTCATGAGCTGTCAGTGCTGAAGTTAAACAGATCACAAATAGAAAAGGCAGAATTCCAATCTTTTAGGGTCACTCACTTCTCCTGGTATCTGAGCTTACCGTTCAGGTGAAGCCCATATCTTTCATTCCTGGTAAAATCAAATACTTTTGAGTTCTTTATCTTATTCTTAGCAAAGAAGAGAGTGTGAGAACTAATCCTACTCTGAAGAACTGTCTCCCTCACCTTGAATGTCAGAATTGCACAAAGACTCCAGAGAGACTTGGAAAGAGGAGGCTTTGATTGGCTCCCTTCTACAAATAATATGATACTTCTGTGTGGTCTTGTTCCAAGAAGGAGGCAGCTAGATGGTGCTGAAATGAATAGAGCCTGGACTCGGTCAGGAAGACTTATCTTCATGAGTACAAATCTGGCCTCAGACACTTATTAGCTGTATGACCCCAGACAAGTCACTTCACCCTGTCTGCCTCAATTTCCTCATCTGCAAAATGAGTTGGAGAAGGAAATGGCAAACTACTCTAGTATCTTTGCCAAGAAAATCCCAAATGGGGTCACAAAGAGTTGAACATGACTGAAATGATTGAACTACATTCCAAGAAGACATCTCTTTTACTTTTCCAGATATCTTTTTTTACTCTCCATAGGTCTTTGGGTAATATATCAAAGAGATTAGGAACTCATTTATCTAACACCTTCAGAAAATAGGTGAGCTGATCAGGAAAAGTTAATATGTTCCAGATAGCTAAATCTCCCCACTTCAAATGCCAAAAACAGTTTATTCCAGCCGTTTGGTCCAAATAGTTCTCATCTTTGAAGCAGCACTATGCAAGGGAAAAAAGCATGAATTTACAGTCAGAGGCCCTGGGTTCAAATTCCATTATTACCTCTATAACCTTGGTCAAGTCATTTAAAACTTCCTATCCTCAGTTTCTTCATCTGTAAGATAAAGGGATTGGACTGTCTCCAAGATATCTTTTCACTCTAAATCTTTGGTCTTGTGAATTGTATTGAATTCATTTGGATTGATGGAGTGTGTGTTACATAAAATTTGTATCTCCCCTCGGATCTAGCATAAAACACTACACAAATTAGACAGTGAAGAAATAGTATTTGGATGGAGGGGAGCCAAATGGGAGGTAGGATACTTGGGTCTCATCTAGAAATCCCCAGTCCCCTTCCCTGGCTACTTATGTCTTCTTATAACCATTGCTGGGTCTCCATTGGGACAGAAACCCTACAGGTGCTCCCACTCAGAGCTCAAGATCATAAACTCATAGGACCTTGTGTAGTGAAGTGTATGGAGTTGGAAAAAAATGGGTTCAAATCCCAACACCAATACTTACTTAACCATATGGCCCTAGACAAGTCATCCGAATTCTCTGAGTCTCAATTTCCTCATCTGTGATGTGATGACAATGCCCATAGCATGGTCATGAGGTTCAAATGAGATTCTGTATACAAAGCATTTGGTGAATTTTTAAGTGACTTAAATCCCTTATTACTCAGAGTGCTTCAGTCTCCCTCCCCCCCCCCATTCCCATTCATGATCTCCATGGCTACTAAAATGACTAGGTCAGCCTTCTATTCAGTCACTTCTAGCAGCTCCTATTTCCTCCAGGATCAGACAGAGCCTCTTTTGACATTTAAAGCTCTTACCACTCTGGCTCCTTCCCACCTTTTGGACTGCTTACACATTACTCCCTTGCATAGCCTGTCCACACAATCCATGTGCTCTTTCTCTCTTGTGACTCTGTCTCCTCTCTCCGTGTTTTTGCACTGGTTTTCCCTCATGTCTGGAATTCTATTTCTCTTCACCTCTCCACTAGCTTCTCAGGTTCATTCATGACTTAGCTCAAATCTCAATCCCTTGCAAAAGATTTCTCCTGGTCCCCCAGCTGCTAGTGCCTTCCTTTCCCATGGCACCTTTTATCTGCTCTGGGCCTAGTTATATACATATGGCTAACTCCACTACAGTATAAAGTCCTGGATCAAAGGATCCCCATTGCTTAGCACAGGAACCAGCACATAGTGAGAATTAAGTAGATGCTGATTGACAGATTGATAGTGTCAGATGGGGGATGGGGATCCTCTGAGCAGTTTAGCCCACACCTGCATTACTGCCTTTAGCTCCAGGCTTCGTAATCTTGCCAAATCAAAGTGAATACAAAGGATAGATGGGGTGATGTAGTAGGGTGTATATTTTTCCTTCTTTCATCATTCCAGGTCCAGGCTCACTGGTGACCCTTCCAAACCTCAAGTTTCCACTACTTCTCCATGCTTGCCAAACCCAAACCATCACCACCATCACTTTCTCCCCTCCCCCATGTCCCCATCCCAAAAGCCAGGATGGTATTTTTTTACCCATCCCTTTCTGTGCCTCCCAGATAATAGCTTGGTGAAATAAACAGAACACTCACTGGACCTGTAGTCAAGAACTCTAGGTTCAAATCCCAGCTTTAATACTTATTAGCTGTATGGATAGGCACCTAGAGGGTGCCATAGCGCACAGAATGCCTGGACTCAGGAAGACCTGAGTTTGTATGTGACCTTGAACACTTACATGACCCCGAAGCAATCCCTTCACCTCAGTTTCCTCATTTGTAAATGGGGAGTGTTTGTAGCACTTACCTCCTATCTGTAAAGGAGAGATAATAATGGCATGTATCTCCCAGGGTGGTTGTGAAGTTCAAATGAGATATTCGCCAAGCACTTCACACCATGCCCAGCACATAGTGGGAACTCTATAAATATTAGCCATGGTCATTATTTAAGCAAGTCACTGAACTCCCTACAGTGATTGCTTTTCCTATGAAATGAAGATTATAATCCTGATACTTCCTGCTTCATAGAGTTGTTGTGAGAAGAACATTGCATGTCTCTCAGGGATATAGTCATACCCCTGGGTTAGGGGACTGTGAATTGCTGAAGTTGTTAGGTTGTTTGAAATTTTTTAGTAGGAAATCTTCCAGGAGGAGATTCCATGAGGGATTGGGGCTGGGTGAGGGGGCGGCAGGAAGAGTCACCAGATGAAAAAATTAATAGAGTAAGCCAGAAGTTCATAAAGGTTCTTGAAATTCAGGTCTGATCTTTCACCAGATACAAGACCTCACCCAATCTTTGCTTCCCTCTTGCCTTTAAATCTTTCTCAGCCTAGACCTTGGTATTTAACTCAGTCCTAGATCCATGGCCAGGAGCTGCCAAGCAGGGTTGTTCTCGACAGACCCAACACTTAACCAGGGAAAATGTTTTAAAGATGGGAGTTCCTAACGCAGGGAAAATTTTCATGATGAGCAAGCTATGTGTTCCCAATCTAGGAATAAGCTGGCATCAGGAAACTGAAACAGTTTCCAACTTTTCCTGTTAAAGGTCTTCCTTTAAAAAGAAAACTTAAATTTCCAGAACAACAGACAGAGTTATATTTAAATGTAAATGCTTAAAAATGCAAAGGAAAAGGTAGTTGGATTATCTACAGTTACAGCACCATGATATAAAGGCAGGGTAGTTCAGTGGGTAGAACACTGGCCATAAATCAGAGGACAAGAGTTCAAATCCTGACTACTGTGCTGGAGATCACAGGAACCTTAGAGACCAACTAGTGAGTCTAACTCACCCCTGAATGTACGCCTCATCATTGACAGAGCCAATGAATCCAGCCTTTGCTGGAAGGACCTCCATGAGGGAAATGCCCTCCACCTCTGGAGGCAGCCCATTCCTCTTTGGGATAGCTCTCATGGTTAGGAAGTTTTCTCCTGTTTCAAGCCTAAAGCTGCCTCTTTGTAATGTCCACCCATTTCCTTTCTGAACTGGAGTTAAGGGGGTGTGGGAGCTCTCCTCAGTTCTTTGAAGGACTGCGACATGAAATAATAATGACAACAACTGATAGAGGGCTTACTTTGTCCCATGTACTGTGTGAAGCATCTTACAATTACTATCTCATTTGATTCTCACAACCACCCTGGTACATGCTAATATTGTTCTCATTTTACAGATGAGGAAACTGAGGCAAACAGAGGTGAAGTGACTTGCCAACTTGCCACACAACTAGTGGGAGTCTGAAGCCAAACTGGAACTCCTAACTGTCTCAAGGCTCTATTAGGCCACCATTATTATTAACCTCAATTATTGTACCATGAGACACTTACTATCTGTGTTGCCATGGTCACAAGTCATTTCACCCCTCCTAGGTTTCCTGCTTTCCTCACTTGTTCAGGGGTAATAATAATATCTGAAGTACCTACCTGATTGGGTTGTTATGAGGGAGACACCTTGTCGATCTACATTAATGTAAATTGCTATTATTACTATTAATTCTGGCTGATAATTTAGCAGTGCCATGGGTAGGACTGCTTACTCTTCCAGAAAGTTGTCCTGTATTTTAAAATTTGTGTCTATTCTTTGTCAATTTTTATTCCTTCCAGAATGTCAACTGTTGTTTTTTGATGTTTAAGAAGAGTCTTATTAAGATGACATGCCTCACCCACCTTTTAATTTGCTATTCCTTATCAGTGGTGGATTGTAAGACCAAAATAGCCTATTTTAGTAGAACTGCAGGTAACAGAAGAGCAAATTGGCATCACAGGTTAAGTTCATGAGCTTTGTGATAACTCTTCCATCACCACTGCTTTTTTTTGCCTATTCCGTAGGGGAACTATGTTCAGGAGGGTGGACACTGCTAGCAGTCTGATTTCTGGCTAAATGGGGACTTTCACTAGGTGGCAAAATCAGCCAAAGACCCCAGGCCTTGAAAAGACTGTGTTGCCATCCTTCCAATTCTTTGTAATGCCAGTCAAACCTGCTTCCTTCTTGTACCTCTCGGACCAGTTATTTAGTAGTAATAATACCAACAATTAATATTTACGGAGTAATAGTAGGCTAGCAAAGTGATTTTTTTAAAAAAACAAAACAATGACTTTCTTGGTCTTTGGCAGGAGCTGACCTCCAACTCATTGTCCTAGAGAGATGCCCAGCACATTGATAAATGAAGTAGCGTGCCCAGACTCAGGCAGCCAGCCTGTACATCTCAGAAGCAGGAAGGATGTCAGCCTGAGCCTTCCTGGTGCCAAGACCAGCTTTTGAGCCTATACACACACTGCCTCTAGTCATCATTTATCATTTATTTTATTCCCTTGTTAATATAATTTTTGTAATGAGTTGTCAGTCTGGCCTCAGATACTATTTATGTGGCCCTGGGCAAGTTACAGCCTCTTATCCTCAGTTTCTTCATCTGAAAAATGGAGCACCTACCTCCCAAGGTCATGATGAGGTTCAGATGAGATAATACTTGTAAAGCACTTTCCAGTCCTTAAAGCGCTATAGAAATCCTAGCTTTAATAATTATTATCAGATGACTTATTGTTTCATTAATACTAAAATAATTAAAGTAATAAAATAGCTATCATTATTGAAATAATGACAATTGTTTCATATGCTTTCCTCGGCATGATTTCGATCCTGTAACATACAGCTCATGTTCTGTTGAATCCTGATTTTCCAACACTTTCTCCCTTGAATACATGGGAACTGAAATTCAAAGATTAATTGATTTGTCCAGTGTCACATAGATAATAAGCAGAGGGTCAGGGACTGGAATTTAGTAAGTCTGTCACCAAGCATTTATTAAGCATCTACTAAGTGCCAGGCACTGTCCTAGGTATTGGGGATACAAAGAGATGACTCCCCTGCTTCTCCCCTCTCTACCCTCAAAGAGGCTACATTATAACGGAAATCAGGTCACAGAATCACAGATTTACATAATCTGAGTTAGAAGGGTCCTTAGAGGGAACCCAAACCTCAACAAGATTCCTTCCTACAACTACTCCCCATGAGTGTTCATCCAAAGACCTCTAGAGAAGGGGAACCACTAATCTCCCCAGACAGACCATCCCACTGCTGGACAGCGATCATTGTCAGGTAGTGAGTGTTTCCTTTCCTCAAGTCTAACTCTGCCTTTTGGCAATCTCTTTATATCTCTCAACTTCACCTTCTGAAGCTGAACCAGTCAAATCCCTGCTCTACGTTACAGCCCTTCAAATACTTGAAGAGAATTGGTTGTCTTGTTCTCCTTTCTAATCCTCCCCAGTGCTTTCTGACACCTACAGAACTCAGTCCACATTGTCCTGCCTCTTCAATCTAAGAGAAAGAAGGGAGTTCGCTTTCTCTTCAAGGAAAAATATCTTACTACCAGGCCTCCAGGAGAAGGCCTTTCCAGGAGAAAGAAGGGCTCTATTTATGTGGGGTGAATATTTATTGTATTTTTATTAGAAGGTTGCTTAACAGGTCTTAAAGCCAAGTGACCTGATGGAGACACAGTGGATTTATGAGCAGCCCGATGTTAATGTGCAGCATGTCAAAGTGTGTGAGTGGGTCAGATTTCTGAATTCTGGTTTGTTAAAATGTAATATTGAAAAAGTGGGAGCTGAGATCATTACTGTCTCTGTTAGTAATAATTGATATCATGGCAGATAGCCAGCATTATTAGAAGGAAGAGAATGGAATAGATTGAAGACAGAAAGGACCCAGATACTTTGTAGGGCTCACAGACAGATCCTTGCTTGTCTAGGAGAGGCATTGAGGCACAGTGTATGGAATGGGATTCTGGACTTGGTATGTAGATGCTTACTACCTGGGTGACCTTAGGCAAGACACTCATCCTCACTGGGCTTTGTTTTCCTCATCTGTAGAATGAAAGAGTTAAGCTAGGTGGCTTCTGAGGTCACTTCCAGCTCTAAGTCTATGATCCTATGATAAGTAAAATTGTGCAATGGATAGATGTTGGACTAGGAGTCAGGAAGACCTAAGTTTGAATTCTTCCTCAGACACTAGCTTTGTTACCCTAGGTGAGTCACATAACCTCTCTATACCTTAGTTTCCTCATCTGTAAAAAAAGGAGAATAATAGCACCTACTTCCCAGGGTTGGGAGGGTCAACTGAGATAATATTTGTAAAATATTTTGTACAGTGTCAGGAACATAGCAAAGTGCTTAATACATGCTTCCTTCCTTCTGATCATCATTCTCATCCTATGATTGATCCTGTGGAAACCCACATTTGAATCCTGGCTCTGACAGTAGCTGAATGATCTTTGAGATTCAGTTTCATCATCTGTACAATGGACATAAGAATATCCATAATAGCCACCGCATTATTCCAAGGCTTAGATGAGATTGGCAGTAAAGTTCTGCATTGAGCCTTAATGCCTTCTCTAAATGGTGTCAATGTTCGTTATCACTATTATCTGAAGCCTCCTTTTTCTTTAAAGAAAAAGAGTTCTAGGATAAGAGGTAGACACCCCCTATATGGAAGAGGTGTATTTCTTCTAATTGAGGTTATTTTTTCCAACGAAGGTCTTGACTACATCCAATATGGCTCTGCTCCCTTCTGGGTTATGTGTTTTCCAAGACTAACTTGAAACCATATCATTCAGGTTGTTCAATATAAGAAAGAGATTTCTGATAGGGCTATTCAACAGAGACTGGCTCATGCCCTCTTCCCATGCCCCCACGATAGGACTTCGATGGCCTCTCCTCTCCTCATAGGCTCAGAGATCTTGAGCCCACCAAACATTTGTCCCAACCCCCTCTTGTTGCTGATGAAGAAACTGAGACTCCAGTAACACAAGTATCATTGGAAGTGGCATTGGAACACAGGGCTTTTCCCACTGGGCACCATACTTCTGCCTTCATCCTGGATAGTTCTACCTTGGAGAGAATTGCAAATGAAATGGCCCTCAGGAATGTGACAGCAGGGACAGTTTTTTGTCTTTCTTTGCATCCACAAGACCCAGTGCCTGGCACCTGGTAAGCACTTAAAAAATACTAGCTGCCAAGTCCACTCTCCCTGAAGAAGGCAGGAAAAGAAACCGTATGCTCTTCCTTTATTCCATGGCCAAGGACATTTGCAGAATGACTATTTACAGAGCTCAGTAATTCCATTTTCCAAATTGTGCACTCTAAGAGTTATTCATTGAGAAAAGATAATATCTAAATGCTCTACATATCCATTAATAATAATAATATCTAATATTTGTACAATGCTTTACAAATAGGAAGGATGACAGAACAGATAGTCAGGGAGACCTGGTTCATATACTGCCTTGAATACACACAGGTTGTATGACCCAGGGCAAGTCACCTAACCTGTCAATATTCCAAGCAATGCCCCAAAGCTAAGCTGCAGAGAAGATGGTGACCTTGCTATGTTAGTGATGCCAGTGACATCCCTATCTCATATCCCAGTCATTGCATTCATATAATAAGCCAGAAACACCTAGATAAGGAATATCCTGCATTAATCTTGCAGCTCAAATCTGCCTTGGGGAGTAAGTAAAACAGTTCTTATTTAACTAGGCTGGAGCCCAGGAAACCAAAACCAATTTCAGAGTCCCAAAGAAGAGGGATTTCTCTTATCTATGGGCTGTATGGCAGACTTTTTCCTTCATTTCATAACATTCCATCAGGCTTTTATGTCTTCTAGAATCATATATTCTCAGAGTTAGAGGGGATTGAGAAAGGTCATCCTGGGAACATTTAAACTAGAGCAGCAGAACCAAGTTTGACACAAAGGAAAAATAGGCAGTGATCTACATGATAGAAAAAATGAGAAGGGGTTAAAAGGCCCTGTTCTCAAATTTTAAAGGTCATTTTCAAGTCTGTACTCTACTTCTATTTATGTAACCCAACATCCTCCTTCATTCCCTCCCTCCCCCCTCTCCTTCCTTTCTCCCTTTTTTCTTTTCTCTCCCCATCTTCCTCTATCCCTCTTTTCTTCCTCCTTCCTTGCCTCCCTCCTTTATTTCTTCTTCATCCTCCTTCCTTTTTTCCTTTTTATCCCTTTCTTCCTTTTTCTTCTCTTCCTCAGGTGATAATCTCTAAGACTATAAACTGACATATAACAGGTATCTATTTATTATTAAAACTAATTTATAGATGAGTTCCTCATCTACATCACTGCAAGAAGTTTTCAGAACTTTCTGACACCAGTGAAATGAGAGAGAAAGTAAGAAAGTGAGAGAGAGAGAGACAGACAGAGAGAGAGAAACTGCATTGTTGACTCATCTTATTATGCACTAGGGCTCTGAACACTTTTTTGCCTCAGTCATACACAGAGAGTCCTTGAAGAAAGGCAACATTTTTGGGTTCTTCCATCTCCATCCTATGGTAACTCAATGGCCTTTATCTCTCCTGAATTTCAGCTTGACACCCATTTTCTGTTTTTTTCTGATATTCATTTTTGCTGACTAAGGAAATTTTGGATTCTGATATCACTCTGCAGAATTCTGGAAACCCTCACTGCCTCCTCTCTCCTTCTCTTTATCCCTGTCCTGGCTGACCCTCCCCAACATATTTGAGGAAAAAGATAAGAGAGATAGAGACAGAAAGACACAGAGAGAGACGAAACAGAAATAGAAAGAGAAAGAAAGCAGGGAGGGGACTGAGGGAGAGAGGACAGAGAGAGAAAGAGGAGAGGGGAGGGAGAAGGAGCAAAGAGAAAAGGAGAAAGAGAGAGAATTCCAGACTGAAGCAGTCTGGATAATTAAAGGGCACATCTCTTGTCCGTTAGTCTAGGTAGACAAAGGAGACAGGGAATTACTGAGGAGGAGCCACAGAGAGCTAGTGTGCTGGCACTTGGTTTCTGTGAAATTGTCTTTCTTTTCTCTTAGCATCTCCACACTGAGTTGATCACACTCATTCCTCCCTCATCTTGGTTGTGTGTTTGCCCTGCTGCCACATTTATCTTAGCTCACATTGTAGATTCTGAAGTCTTAGAGCTGGACAGGACAGGACAGGACTTTGAGGATAATTTAGTCCTTCCCTCCCTCATCTTACAGATGGAGAACTTGAAGCCCAGAGAGGGGAGTTGTTTCACCCAAGGTCACATAAACAATGGCAAAATTGGGAGCATTTTGACCACACTCATTCTTTCATTTATTCAATCAATTAACATTTTAGCATGTCTACTATGTGTAGAGCAATATGTTAAATGCCAAGGAAAATGGAAAATTGAGATAAGCCTCTGCCCTCCTGAGCTTCAGGCTCACCCCCCAACCATGACTCCCAATAAGACACTTGCCACATCATACAAGCTTGTTTAGCCATTACTTAGTACATGCATTAAAAATGCCAAAGCATCCCTGTTAAGTCATTCCTGAAAGAATAAAAGATTTTCAAAAACATAACCAAAAATTTGAGTTTCTGGAGGAAAAAAAATCTCAGAATGCCTTCCCTTAATATATGTTCATTACAAATTAAGTAGAGTCATCTAGAGGCAAAAATTCTGGAAGCTTGGGTTTGCTCCAGCACTAACTAGTTGTAGGGGATTGGGTAATTCAGTTCAGAGTCTCAGTTTCCTTCTCTGTAGAATGGGGCCACAATCCCTCCCCTGCCTCCCTCCCTCCTAGGATTGTCAGCTCAATAAGGTATTCGCCAAGCATTTGTTTTCCTCACAACATGTAACGTATGAGCAAGTGCTTGAAAAAATATAGAGCTATATAAATGCAAGGGACTTTTATTATCCCCAGCTCTGCTGCAATGCAGCAAGAACTTGGATGGTGTTTACTCCTTGGGAAGAAGACAAAGAGGCAGCTGTCACAGGCTGTTTCCCTCTTCCTTGTTCTTTCCATTGTCTTTTGTACTGGTCTCATGCAGACCTGGCCCCTTGGAGGCATTAACCCTCAACAAACTGAAGAAGGGTTTATCTTCATCACTCGATAAGTATTTCAAATCAACAACCATGCCACAGAATTACAGGCTATTCAAGTTGAATGGGGATTCAGGCTCTAGCTCAGCCTAAACTCACTCCCTACCTCCCAAAGAAGCCTTCTGTAACATCCCTATTTATAAAGAACTATGGATAGCTCATTGCCAGGCTCTGGGGACACAAAGAAAACATGAGAGAGAACTTCCCAAGTCAGAGAGTCCAATAGCTACTCAACCAGGAGTCCCCTCCACAACATCCCTGAACTATGATCCAATAAACTCTGCTCAGATTTTCAGTGATGGAGAGCTCACTATTTCCCAAAATTTCAGTTCTAGACACCTCTGCATCCTGGAAAAATGTTGGGGTTTTTTATAAATAAAGCCTAAATCTACCTCTTTGCAATTTCTATCTATCACTTCTAGTTTTGTTAATTTTATTACAATTTGGGGGGGTGGAAGGTATTCAAAAAAGGGATTCTAAAAGTCATATATTTATAAATTTAGATCTAGAGGGGACCTAATAGGTCATTCAGCATAAAGCCCTTATTTTACGGTGGAGGAAACTGAGCCCAGGGTCTTCTTCATTAATAAAAATGAATAGATCATTCCACTATGGACTAGGGTGATTGCAGTGGCATTGGAGTCCTTCACTGATCATTAGGAGCTGTGTGACTCAGTCAATGACCTGGGCTCAATGAATTGTAGTTTCCTCATCAATAGATGATGTCCAAGATCCTTTTTAGGTCTAGAGAAAGAACTTGGGACAATTTGGGGAACATAGTAGGTGTTGAAAAGAACTGAGTTAAAATTGGTGTAACTGTGATGTGGGAGATACTGTGGAGAGAGAACTTACAAGACTTGGCAACAGATCAGACTTAGGAGAAAAGAGACAGGGAAGAATCAAAGATGACTTGGAGTCTTTGCAGACTAGTTTGTGACCAACTAATCCAGATTTTTTCCCAATGTTGTCAATCAAGTCATATGTCTGTGCAATTTGCATTTTGTGTCTGAGGACAACTATCATTATCCTTGCTGGATTTCACCTTCTTTGTTCAGGTTCGGTGCCCTATCCTATCAAAATAATTCAAAATTTTATATGATCATTTCTGGTATTAGCAAACAATCTCTCCCAGCTTTGTACCCCCACCAAAATGTAAAAGTCTTGAAGTCAGGAACTATTTTGAGTATATATCTTCAGTATCCTTCATAGTTATTGGCACAAAGTAGGTACCTAATAAATGTACAATAGACTAAATTGAGTTGAGCCATCTTTGAGAGACGCCTATAGCTTCATCTAAGTCATTAGATCATTAGCTTGGATTGTTGGATCAATTTTACCAAGTAAGTGTGAAATAAAGTACTTTGTAAACATTGGGAAAATGAATGTTTCCCCAGATTAAAACTCCCTAAAATATAAAGAACTACTACTGACTTTGTTAATAATTCTAATTATCCTTATTATTAGTTACTATTATCAGGAATAGAAGTTATCATTACAGGTAATATGGTACCATGTAAATAATGCTGGATTTAGAACCAGAGGTGCTGGGTTCAAATCCTAAGTTCTTCATTTTCTATTTGTGTGACACTGTGCAAGTTCCTTCCGCTCTCTAGGACCCAGTTTACTAATCTGTAAAATGAGGCAGCTGGATCACATGAACTCTGAGGTCCCTTCCAGGTTAAAATTTATAAGTGAATGGAGTCTAAGAGACATAGAGTAAAGACAATGAAATACGTTTCCTCCCTGGAGCTCAGTTTCTTCATCTGTAAAATAATGTGGTTAGAAGAAATCTAAGTCTGGAGTCAGGAAGACCTCAGTTCAAATCCTGCTTTGGACAATTATTAGCAGTGTAACCCTGGGCAAGTCACTTAACTTCTGTCTCTCCCACTTTCCTCATCTGTAAAATGTGGATAATAGTAACACCTACTTCCAAGGGTTATTGTGAAGATCAAATAAGAGAATATTTGTAAAGCATTTAGTATAGTTCCTGGTACAGAGTAGATGTTTAATAAATCCTTGTTTTCTTCCACCTTTTTTCTCTGTTGGCCCCTGAGTGTCTTCCAGCCCCCCAACTATAACTAACCCTCCTTTTATAGACAGAGGAAGAAGACTCATTTAAGTGATGGGTGGAGGTCTACAGGTATGGAATGTGCTGAGGCTTGTCATCAGTTTTCCAGTTGGATTTGAATCAAATCTTTGTGACAAGGGAGAACTTGTATATATTTTAAAATAACTTTGATTTTTAAAGAAGTGAATAAAAATTAATGAAAAGGGGGGAAAAACATTACGAGTACTTAGGGATGACCATGAATCTTCCCCTTACCCTGTTCCCCCCCAGAAGACCTCCAATCTCTTTCACATAAAGGTATTTTTAGGACACAATGAGATTTATCTCCATCATCCCTTTCCTCGAATATGCTTCCAGGAGGCCACTGATGAAATACTGGCCTTAAACGATATCATGTAACTATCCATAAATTTTGGATCTCTCCAAAGCAGTTAGTTCTTCTGCCTGTAATTAGGGGTTTGAAAGTCAAATGATTTACAGGCTCATTTTTAATTACTGCTTGGTGAACTTTTCTTGTGTTAGGATTGTCACAACTTTCCTTAAGGATTCATCTGAAGCCAGGCAATACAGTGGGAAACCATTAACTCCTCCTTTGGTTGGGCAATTATCTGCATTACAAGGTTTAGGCAATTAGCTGTTTAAGATGTCATTATATTTTGCCATCTGGTACACAGGAGTTTATGCAGATCAACAGGCACGTGCTAGAGTGGCTTTCTCTCTCTGACTCCCTTTCTCAACCCAAGTCATTGCTCTAATGAGGCAAAGTCGCTGTGCCCAGACCAGCTAAGTGACAGGTGTATACTGTCGAGCTTTGTTTTCATCGAAGACCTGCATTTGGCCATTTTAAAATATTCTAGACAAGTTGGGGCCGGGGGATTAGTTCACAATCTATCAATGCCTGCACATACATTTCTGAAGTAGGGTAATGGAAAAGGGGGCATGTTCTCAAGAAGCCTACTCCTCATCTGGTGAAGGACTTTCTCCCAGAGAGCGAACACCCTCTCTACTGGCCAGACAGATTAGGGAAAGAGATTTCCACTCCTTAGAAGACAGGAAGGATGTATGATTTTGGCTGAAGTGAGAACTCCTAGTGTGGAGATTTCCTCCCCTAGGCCACACTGCACCCCACTCCATGAATGCTAAAATAAGTCCTAAAGAGTTTCCAGAGGTAAAATTATTTTCCCAGGTTCACACAACTAGCAAGTATCAGAGGTGATATTTAAATGTAGGTCACACACTGTACTCTATCTCCTGTCTCTATGCCTTTGCATAGTCTGTCCCTCAAGCCTGGCATGCCTTCCCTCCTCACTTCCAACTCTAAGAATTCCTAGTTTCCTCCTGGATTCAGATCAAATGAAACTATTTACATAAAGTCATTTCTGATTCTCCCAGTTGCTAGTGCCTTCTCCTTGAATCTATCTTGTATATACTTTGTATGCACCCATATGGTAGAATTCAAGTTCCTGAGGCAAGGTCTATTCTTTTTTTTATTTTTGTGTCTCATACAGTGCCTAGCACATAGTAGGAGCTTAATAAATGCTAGTTGATTAACTGAATGACTCAAAAATAAACACTGTCAACTCCAGGTTCAACCCCAATAATAACAGCAATGACAGTTCTAGTACCAGCGACTTCATCAGAATGAGAACTCCCAATATGGAAACTTCCTCCACTAATATAATTCATAGTCTCCCAAAGTTTCCTGGAGCACAGAAAGGTAAGTGACTTTCCCTGGACCATATAGCCAACACTGTCCAAAGCAAGACTTGAACCCTTGAACTCTAACTCAATCCTCTACACCAAAGCTGTCAAAAATGCTGTACATGGCCAACATTTAGAGATGCCACCCCAATCAGATTAAAATGTAACTGGGAAATATTTAAGAAAATAGCAAAAATAAATATAATAAAACATAGATAATGTTAATATATGGTTATCTAAGTTGATATGCTGTCTTCAAGGATCCTTATGTAGAACTATAATGGCTGTCTCTCAATAAGGCCAACGACTCTGAGCTGTGAGAGTTTACCAAATGCTTCACATTAGGTTATCCTATATGATCCCCACACTAGTGTGCGTAGAAATAGGGGTGATTTGGGACTGTCAAGAACCTGAATTTCAAATGGCTCTGCAACTTCCTATTCATGTGATTCTGGGCTTACCTAGGCTACTTCCCCTCCTGGACCCAATAAGGGCATTGGTCCACATGGCCTCTGAGATCCTGGATGGCTCCAGATCCTGTTATCAACTGTGCAGGGGAGGTAACTGTCAGGGTGATCCCCATGGTACAAGTGAGGAAACTGAGGCTCAGAAGAGGTGAAGGGTTTGTTCCTGGCATTGTTAGGCCCCTAGGCCAAGTTTTCAGCGTGGAAGAATTTACCCCAAGGAGAGATGAGCCAGAGACTGGGATGGAGTCCCATGGAGCGTGTCTGTATGTTTGAGGGAGGGGTGATTTAAGTCCCTTCCCCCTCTTCTTCTCATTTTCTGAATGGGTTTTCTTTTCATTAACATCTCAGCAACAGACTCCCAACCAAGCCCCTCGAATTCTTCCTGGCTCCCAAGTTCAAGGCGGTAGGACATTAGAACAGCTCCCTCTAGTGTCCATTCTTGTTCCGCGGGTAAAAGGGGAAGGAGCGGGCAGAGATGTTCACGAAGGGACTGAGCCTTCTGACATCCCACGGAATGAAGGGACTTTTCTTGCTGGTTTTTCCAGGCATCACTGGCTGGCTTTCCCCACTGGTGTGGAGCTCAGTCAGGGAACACGCCCACAGTCCTAGAAAACTGTCTCCTACCAGAGAAAGGCCGAGTGAGTGTGGCTGAGTGAAGCCCTTGGAGTGGCCAATGGGCAGTCAGGAAAGGTAGTGCGCTCCCATCATTGAAGGTCTTCAAAAGAAGAACTGGGGGCCCGCTTGTCGGAGCCACTGGAGAGGGAGTACTTGTTCAGGTGAGTGTGGGGGCTGGATGGGCCTGGAGGCCCTGTCCAGCTCTGAGACAGTGCTTCTGAGACCCTACGGGAAGGCGGACGTTGGGTCAGAGAAGAGCCAACAAGGAGTCACTCCCTTTGCCTCCTTGTTGCCCGAGTCTAATTCAGCTAGTCCCAGCAGGGTAGCTCCCTTGTGTGGTGGGCTGAACTGGGTTAGGGAGGAAGGAAATAGACCCCACTTGTAGATCTCTCCTGTTCTCTCCGAAGGGAAGTGAAGAGATCCACAAGGCTGCGACTTAGCTCAAAGAAAGACAGAGGGAGAAGGAGAGGGAGACAGAGACAGAGAGGGAGGGTGAGGAAGAGGGAGAGGGAGGGAAGCTCTCTCAGGATCATAGCTGTAGGGCCAGGAGAGATACCACAGGTCCACTAGTCCAACTCTCTCATTTTACAAATAAGAAAACACTAAAAGATTAAGTGACTCTCCCAAAGTCACACAGATGGTAAGCATTGGGGGCAGGATTTGAAACTAGATGCTAGGATTCCAGAGCCAGTGCCCTTTATACACCCAAAAGTAGCTCTGCTAAGGTGATGGGCCCAGGGAAACAAGTGCACATACATGCAGAGACACGCTCACATAATCGCCCAGACATAGAATCATAGCTTTACAATTGTAAGAGACTTCAGACAGAAAAGGAAACTGAGGCTCCACACACATACACAGATAGGAGAGCTCAACAGACACGAAGACACATCATCTCATCCCTCTCTGCCTCTGTCTCTGGCTTATATACGCACACAGCTGTTGTTCTCCCCCCATCATGAAATTCTGGGGGCCAGGGTAGTTTTGGGGAGAGTCCTTGGTAGGCTGTAGAGCACACACACTAATGACTTTTTCTGTTCAAAGTCGCCTTTGGAAAGGCTGATGCTGGGCCAAGAGGCGTTGGGGATCCGGGGACCAGCCCCACAGCGCAGCTGGGGCGACCGAGGGCTGGATTGAAATGTCAGACTAACGAACGCATCCACGGGTTTCCTCCTCGAAGTTCCGAGGTTCTACCGCTAAACTTGAGAAGTGCCCCACCTCCTTCCCAGGGAACATTCCATTTCTCCATCTATGCTCCCTCTTCTCCTTCTCCTCCAACTCCCCTTCCCCCCTCTCCTCCCACTTGTGGCTTCACCCTCTGGGCCTCCAGCTTTCCCCCACTCCGTGCTTAAGCTGAAACACCCTCTTCAGGCAAGAATACACCAGATGGGTCCTCCACCCTGCTTTCCCACCATTGTTGATCAGTTGTTTTCCAGTCTTGTCTAACTCTTCATGACCCCACTTGGGGTTTTCTTGGCAAAGATACCAGAATAGTTTGCCATTTCCTTCTCTAGCTCATTTTACATGTGAGGAAACTGAGGCAGATAGAGTGAAGTGACTTGCCCAGGGTCACACAGCTAGTAAATGTCTGAAACCAAATTTGAATTGAGGAAGATGAGTCTTCATGACTCCAGTTCAGTGCTCTATCACTGTGCCACCTAGCTGACCTTTTACTTGCCCCTACTCCATCCCCAATTCCAGTAAATAGCCAGGGGTCCCAAGGAAATACCTGGGAGTCCTGAAAGCTATTGCATGGTGACTCCTAAGAGCCAGGCCCCCTGGCCGTACCTGCAAGGGCACCAGTTCTCTCTCAGGCCAGGCTGGAGACCCCTAGGCCAGACACCTTCTGTATTTAGGAAGGGGGAAAGGTTAGGAGGCTGCAAGAAATGTGCAGGGGACATCTTCTTCTCTGTGTCCTCTGAGTTAGCGCTGCTTCCTGGTCCTTTTAGATTTGAGTCATGACATGATTAGAGTTAGAGCTAAGACAGACTAGAGATCTACTCATTTTATAGAGTATATATATTTATATATACCCCCAGAGAGATTCAGTGATTTCTGGATGGTCACATGAGCGTTAATGGCAGAGACTGAACTTGAACTCACACCTTCTGACTCGAAACCCAGCTCCTTCCACTTCAAGCAGAGTAAGGGTAGTAGATAGTAAGTAGGGGATTCTAACTCTGGGCAGGAACCAATTTCTGAGGTAGAGGTAGAGGCTGAAGTAGAGACAGGACCAAGATAAATCAAAATTTTGTTTGGGATCCTTTTCAAGAGGAAAGGAATGAAGGTGCTTTTTTCATCCAAGTCTTCATTCATTCCTGCATGCATTCATCTCATGTTTGCTGAGCTCTGGGGGACAAAGTACTAGAGGCAGCTGATAAAGGTAGGAAAAAACCCACTAGACCTGGAACCAGAAACTCTGGTTCCTGTGTGTGACCTTGGACAAGTACATTCAGCTCCTTCAGTCTCAGTTTCCTCATCTGTAAAATTGAAATAGCTTCCAATTATCTGCTTCAAAGGGTGGTTTGTGGAAAAAGCTTTAAGTCTTTATAAATGTAAGTTGTTATGATGATTAGTCTTTTGCAGGGATAATAAAATTACATAAAGAAATAGGTTCCTGCCCAGGCTTAGAATCCACTTGGGGCAGCTGAGCCTCTCTGGGCCTCAGTTTCCTCCTCTGTAAAATAAAGGCTTTAGATTAGGTGGCTCTGAGATCCCTTTGAGCTGGAGGTCCATGATCCTCTGAACCTTCCAAAGAGAGTGGGGCGGATGGACACCTCCTAGATGCCAATGAAACTAACACACAATTAAAGGATTGACTGGGCTTCAGATTGACTTGGGATGAGATTAAGTGGAAAGAGAAGGGATCATCCTTGTCAAGTGAAGGCTAGAAGGGGCACTGGCTTTGGAGCCTCAGCTCTGCCATCTTTGTTACTTCATTACCACTGAACTTTTGTGGGTCAGGCTTAATAACTGCAGCCGGGATCTTGTGGGTGATGTGTGTATGTGTGTGTGTGTGTGTGTGTGTGTATGTTGTGTGTATGAGAGAGACAGACAGATGAACAGAGACAGAAAAACAGAAAAGGAGGGAAGGGAGAGAGGGAAGAAAGGAGAGATAAAGGTAGGAGGGGAGGCAGAGGAAGAGAGGAGAGGATCAAGGGTTTGAACATGAGCCCAAAGGACAGTGGGGTACAATGGAAAGAGCTACAGATATGGTACCAGAAGAGCTGGATTCAAATCTCAGCTCTTCCACTTCTAGGTCCACATCCTTGGTCAAGTCCTTAACCCTCAGCTCTTCTGTGAAATGAGGTGGTTGGGCTGATGCCAGCTCATGTCTGTTCCAGTTAAAACCCATGCTTTGGCTAGAAGGAAAGGCTTGGGGGCAGAGGAACAAATAGCATTAGCTAAACCTTGGAGCCAGGAATGAGCAAGGTCTGATTTAGGGAATATGGCAAGATGGAACCAGCTTAGAGAGCAGACAACTTATTAGGGAGTAACAGAAAGGCTGCATCGCAGAGAGTATTGAAGGCCAAGCTGGGAAGTTTGGACTCAGTCCTATAGACAGGGACTTATTTCAGCTGTTTATCCAATTGGTCCAGGGAATCAAAGAGTTCTTAGCAGCCACCTCTGGGGACCTCTCAGAGGAAGCTGTGGTTATGGCAAGCATGCATAATTGGGGTCTGTCCCATCACCTCAAGCCTCTCTCTGCCTCACAAGCAGGGCCTGGGCTTCTCAGGTGTGAAAAACCAACCAGAAAGATCCAGCAACTCCCAGATGCTTCCAAAACATTGACTTTTACACCCCTGGCTCCCAGTAATTGAATCACTGAGCAGTCGGCCCACAGATGGGTCCACCTAGGCTAATAACTCCTTGTATGGGATTTTCAGGCCCCCAACTTAGTGGCTGCTAAAAGCTTTGGCTACCACCATCAGGATCATAGCCCTCTGTCCTAAACCAGCTCCCCTTTGCCTGAGCTGGGGGTTGCTCAGAAATGACCTTTGGCCTATAGCTCTCTTGGGGGGTTGCCCACATTCCAGGGCCTCCTCCAGATGTCAGAGATTGGAGTTGGTTGGAAGAGCCTCCCTTTTGTATTACAAAGTAGATAATAGGTAATTAAAGGAGCCTGCAAAGTTTTCTGGGGACTGGAGGCCTTACATGTCAGGTCTACCATTAGCTACTAAACCCTGCAATCCTGCAAAAAAAATTTTTTTAAGACTATGAAGAAATAACTGAGCTCTCCAGATGTTTCTGTGGGTACCGTTTATACTGTAGTTAACAATAAAAGCTAACATTTATACAGCTCTTTATTTGTAATACGCCTTACAGCCATTATTTCATTTGGTCCTCACAACAACCTTGTAAGATAAGGGGCAGAGAAGGGAATTAGAGTTTATGAAGTGTCTACTGTGTGCCAGGAACTTTCCAAATATGATCTCATTTGAATCTCACAACAATCCTATGAGGGTAGATCCTGTTATTATCCCCATTTTACGGTTGAGGAAACTGAGGCCAACAGAGGTTGTGACTTACCCAGGGTCACAAAGCTAGTAACCACCTAACCCTAGATTTCAACTTAGGTCTTCCTGCTCCCAGACCCAGCACTCTATCCACTTTCCCACCAGCTCTCTGCTCATGTTATCATTCCTATTTTATAGATAAGGAAACTGAAGTTAAGTGATCGTGCAACTAATTAAGTGTCAGAGGAGAGATTTGAATCCAGTCAAGTGGTCTTTTTACAACAAACAGTCAGCTTCTCAACTCCTTTTTTTAAATTTTGGCATTTCTACATATTTATTATCCTTTAAGCCTCACAACTATATTATCACTATCATCATCCCCATTTTAAAGATGAGGAAACTAAGAAGAAAGTAGAATGACTTGCCCATTCTCTGCCACACACACCAACTGCCTGTATTTACACACACACACACACACACACACACACACACACACACACACACACACACACACACCTGAACTTAGCATGATGCCTGACACTTAGTAGACCCTTAATAAACTATTGTTGGTTGACTGAATGATTGGTGGGGTAGATGGAGACAGCTACTTGAGGAACATAAGCAGCCCAGCTCTTGTATAGATGTTATTAATGACCTTATGACTGTGTGTAAGAAATGGAATCACAGACCATAATTTTCCAGTTTTCCAGTACCTCTCATCCCATCCCCACCCCCACCCCAAGCATTTATGATACCTAAAACAAGTATAGTTGGGATAATGGCAGGAATGACAGATTAAAATTCCTGTAAATGTAATTCAGTAAGTAGAACAGGTAAGCATGAGACCTGCCTGTCATCGAGCTGGCCTATGCAGCCAGAGTGTTCGGTCTGAAGTACCAGATTATAAGGAAGCTTGAGGGATGAGGGGAGGGAGGTAGGACAGCATGGCCAGAAGTTTTGATTATGAATTTAGATTGTGATCTCCCCTCACCCCGAACAGCTGGAGCTGATCTCCCAGCCTCAAGTTCCTCTTAAACTTTCCTTTGGATCTCTCCTCTGTGAGGATCTCTTCCCTTTCTGGGTCATAATAATTTGTGTATTCCTTCCTACCTCCAGCCTTGTTAAATCAGAAACTTCTTGAAAACAAGCTTTATGGTGTGACCCTGAGCTCCAGCATCTGCCTCCAACACTGTCCCCCAAATACCTCCTCTAAGGGCCCCTTCCCTTCTAATCAGGGACCATTGGCCATATCTAGAGTAGCCCCAATCCCATCTCTCCTGTCTCCAGCTACCTTCATGCCATTCTGCTTCATGAATACCCATCCCTCCCTGCCCTCCTTACCCTATGGCACCCTCTTCCAAATCTGGCTCTGAAAACAGTAATCAAATCAGCACCACGGAAACACTCCTCTCTATGTGTTGTCTTTCCCATTTTGAACCAGGGACTGTCTCTGTTTGCTAGTATTTGCTTTCCCAAGCTGTAGTGCTGTGGATAGATGGATGGGACTGGAGTTAGGAAGACCTAAATTCAATTCCAGCCCCAAACACCTCCTTAGCTGTGTGACCCTGGACAAATCACTTCACATCTATTAGAATCAATCTCCTCAACTGTAAGATGGAGATAATACTGGCACCTATTTCACAGGGCTGTTATGAGGACCAAATAAGATAATATTTGTAAAGCACTTAGCACAGTAACCAGCACATAATAGATGCTTTGTGAATGCATGTTTTCCTCCTACTTAGCACAGTGCCTGGAACATAAGAACTATTTTATAAATTTTTTCATTCATTTCATTTATTATTTAGGTCTCCAGCATAAGCACCTAGCAGAGTCATGTACCATCTTTTTGGGGAGGAGGGAGGGACCAGATTCATGATTTTATCCTTATGAAGAACTCCCATTAAGGAAATTCTCCACCTGATGCAAGTAGCCAACTTGGCCCCTGGATCATCGCTCACAGAGAATTGCCTGAAGCTCTCATTAAGAGGTTAATTGTCCAGGGTTGTATTAGTAGCCTGTGCGTCAGAAACAGAATTTGAATCCATGTCCTCTTGACTCTAAAACCAGCCCTCTGGGGACGCTAGGTGGCACTATAGTGGACAGAGCACTAGCCCTAAAGTCAGGAGGAACTGAGTTCAGATTTGACCTCAGACACTAGCTGTGTGATCCTGGGCAAGTTATTTAACCCCAGTTGCCTCCCAAGATAACAAATAAATAGAACCAGCCCTCTATCCACTCCCTGATGACTGTTTCCTTTACGCATAGTAGGGTTTTAATAAATATTTCTGAAATTGAATTCTGCCAGTTAATCAAAGGGCTAGGCTCTGTGCTGGGCACTGGGAATGTAAAAACAAAAATGGCATGGTCCCTGCCTTCAAAAAGCTTCTACTCTAGAGGGGTATATACATATATACACATGAGTATACAAAAAATAAATACAAGTTAATGGGGAGAGCACCAGCATCTAGGCAGGGGTGAGGAACCTGCAGCCTCAAGGGCACATGTGGCTCTCTGTGCAGATCCTCAAGTGTGGCCCTTTGACTGAATCCAAACTAAGGGCTGTACTTGAGGACCTAGAGAGCCACATGTCATCTCAAGGCCACAGATTTCCCACCCCTGATAGAGGAGTCAGGAAGGACTTCATGTAGGAGAAGGTGGTACTACCTGGGCTGAGTTTTGGAAGAAAGTACAATTCATTCATTCATTCATTCATTTGAATTGAGCTTCTAGAGGTCAGGAACTCTACCTTAAACTATGTTCATAGCAGTATGCGCAGTATCCCACGTACAGTATCCAGAGATGCTGGGCTTTGTTCCCCATTCCCTCCAAACTGCAGCATTAAAAACATCTCCCTAATTACCCAGCTGCCCTTTATGCCTAAGCATCATAGTAAAGGCCAATTCCTTCAAGAGCAAAACTCCAAGTATTTGTTTCTGCTCTAGTGAAATTTTATTATGGAGATTATATAGCTAGAAATCAAATACCAGACTGCCACGGCTAGAAGTAAAACTGAAGTGATGCCTTCCCTCCATCACATATTAGCAAATACTTCCTCCAAGGTACAATTCCGGGGCCATCTCCTACTGGAAGCCTCCCTGGAGTTAGTGTCTTTTTTTTTCCTCAAATCGTCTGATATTGACTTACTGTGTATTTCTTATTACGCAGGTATTTCCTAATGAAATATAAACTACTTGAGGGCGGGCCCCATTTTTCCTTTTGCTTTTGTATCAAGCTCCTAGCACAGTGCTTGGCACTTAGTAGTTGTTTGTGGGATTGAACAGAATGGACCTTAATTGAAGTAGAACAGGGCTTCTTAACCTGGTGTCAGTGAGTCAACAAAAATTTATGAAGCAGCTAGGTGGTGAAATGGCTAGAAAGGGCTTGAAATCTGGAAGACCCATCTTCATGAGTTCAAATCTGGCCTCAGACATTTACTAGCTGTGTGACCCTGGCCAAGTCCTGTTTCCCTCAGTTTCCTCATCTGTAAAATGAACTGGAGAAGGAAATGGCAGACCTCTCTTTGCCAAGATATGGGTTCATGGCATGTCAGACATAACTGAAATGACTCAACAAACACACACCATACATTGTACCTACATGCTGGGGATATGCAAAAAAGCAAAAGACAGTCAGGCCTCCTCAATAGATAACAGAGGACTCATGAACTTGAATGGGGAAAAAGTATCTTTATCTTATTTCCTTATTTTAAGCATAAATATTTTATGTCTTTAGTTTTATCTTCATTTTCATTAACTTCTAACTGAAATGTATTATTTCCTTCAATTATGAATGTAGGTAACTTAACATTATTCTAAGAAAGGGTCCAGAGGCTCCATTAGCCTGCCAAAGGGGTCTATGACTCAAAAAAGGTTAAGATTCCCTATGTAGAGGAAAGAGGTGGGTGTCATTTACACATTTTCATGCAGTTGATAGTCCAGTTCCATGTCTTTTCTTCTTCAAGCTCTTGAGTCTTTTAATGTTGTGGGGTTTTATGTTTTACAGGAAAAGTAAGTTGGGAATTGAGGGTCCAGTCAAGATATCTGGGTTTGGATCTTGATTTTGCCATCTCTCCATCTTAGAAGACAGCTTTCTTGAATATCTGTGGTCAAAAAAGTCACCAGCTGGTGGCCTTTACCATCATAGAGACAGGAATTGTACCTGCAATTCCATTGCTATAAAGAATTCTCAGGTGAGGAAATTTCCTCTACTGATGTAGGGTTGAACCTTCTCTACAATTTATAGCATGTTGTTGCATAAGGCACTAGAGGAGGAAAGGACTTGCCCAGAGTCACACAGCCAGGGCATGAACCCAGTTCTTCCTAACTCTGAGGCCAAGTCTATACCCACCGTACCACACTGCCTCTATGATTGCCTCTTCAATTGACCATCATGAGCAAGAGAAGGATTGAAGTTGGAAAAGGCGTGTGATGCAATCTAAGGATCACAGGATTTGGAGTCAAAAGAGCTGGATTATTGTCCTGCTTTGCCCCTCAGTAGCTATGACAACGCAGCAGACTGGCTTCTCTGGATTTCCCTTTGCCCATTTATAAAAGGAGGGAGTTTGATGAGCCAGTCTTGAAGTTCCTTTATGATTCTAATCCTCTGAGTTGGAGATACAGAGCTACTAAAATGCGGAGAGAGGGAGGAGAAAGTGGGAAAGAGGGCTTATGCTTCCCCAGGTAAAATTCCCCATCTCCCACTGGTATAAGCATTGTTAGTTTCTCTCCTGTCTCTCCTCTCTGGTGGAAAATGGGCTGGCAGTGTCCTGGACCTCCCTTCCCTGCAGGTCATTCAGCTGTAAATCCTAATCAGAAACCCAACACTCAGACTTTTCTAGGTTCAATTAGATAATGGAGGTAAATCATTTAGCTCTAAGGTATTGTGATTTCTGCTACTTTCTCTACTCTTGTTTATTACATTTTTAAAATAGAAAACAACACTGAACATCAAAACAACCAACTAAGCTTGCTTAGTTACTATTTACCCTTCAAGTCATTATTTTCTATGCATAAAGAAGCACAACAATTTTTCAGTCCTTCCCTCTAAGGCAGGAAGGGTTTTTAATGAAGGGTCCATGAAATTGTTGTTTTTAAAAATATTTTGCAAGTGACATTTCAATAAAATGTGTTTTCTTTGGGATCCTACGTATTTTACTTAATGCAATAAAAAATATGATTCTGAGAAAGCATCCATAGGCTTCCCCAGACGAGTCCAAGACACACAAAAGATGAAGAAACCCTAATCTAAAGCATCCTCAGTATTCTTTCTTTGTCCATTCTTATTTACTTTTTCCATCTCCACTGTCAAAGTGAGTGTACCTTCCATTCTTCTGTCTCTGCTTCCATCTCCACTCCCCTCCCTTGCATTATTTCAAAAAGATCTTTCCAGGTTTCTTTTGTATTCTTGAGTCCTAATATAAATTAAGCAGAAAGTAGCTAAGAGAAGCTAGCAGGTTGAGGTCCTTAAGATCAATGACAGTTTCCTAGTTTAGCAATTTTATAAGACCCTGAAAAATGTCTAGGAATCACCTATAGCTAGGGATTCGCTCCCTATCAAAATGCTCCCTCTGAAAATTTAACAATGGGTTCTCCAGTTTGAAGTCCATTTAAGCTCAAGACGCCATTGTTAAACTTTCAGAGGGAGCATATATTCCTTAGATAATGGTAAACACTGTAAAACAGGACTTGGTTTGTTCTGTTGATTGTTTGATTTAAGGAAGTCATAGAGAAAAATCTTTTTGATGCAGGTTATACTTAAAAGTGTGTCCTCCTTATACTTTTTTTAAAGAGAGCCAATTGCTAAGTATTTGCCAGAATTTCCCTGCCGCTAATGACAGTAATACCCTCTCTTTAGTATAGTGATTTGTTCTTTATCCATTAGTGATTGCTGGGCCCCTTTTTATTGGACCCCAATTCTGGAAACTCTCACACCTTTCAGTCCAGAGTATTGTCAAACTGAAATTGACAGTGAAGAAAGTAAGGAGTGAGGTGGCAGATAATATTACATTAATAATATGATTAATAGGAAGAATGACATAATAAATAAAGGTTTGGCCTCAGAGCCAAGAGGACCTGGATTCAAGTCTTCTCTCTGATAAAACGCTAGTTGTATGACCTTGGGCAAGTCATTTCACCTCTTAGATTAAGCATCCCTCTAAGGCTGTCGATTGCAGAAGAGTGGTGCATCTCTCCTGATGGAGCTCTTGTACATCACTGAAATCATAGTCTGGATCCAATTGTAAAATGTGGCTGCTTTGATTGACTCTTTTAAACATCTGAGTAGATAGCTCAGTGCTCAGCCCCTTCGATTATTTTGTTCCAAGTGTTCTTAACATTTTGCTCCCCGCCTTGGTTGCCTACTTTCATAAGAGAAGGAAATGCTAATTTTCAGTTAGAGGTTATTGAAAAGAAAGATGTCATTTTTTTCCTACCCCAAGTCAGGGACCCCCAATTCTCCCCATGAACCTAAGGGCCACAGGGTAAGAGTCCATGCTTTATTCAATTCAATTCATTAAGCATTCACTAAGCACCTTATTTTTGTAAGGTATTGTGCTAGGTTCTGGGGAGCCAAAGGCAAAACTAAAAATCCCTGACTAAAGAGACTTTAAATTCTATTGGGGGGCACAAGTAAACAGATGAATAAAAATAATAAAGATAATTTGAGGGGTAAACTCACACTTAGGAAAGGCTTTCTTTAGAAAGAGGTTAAGGATTCAGAGAAAAAAAAGCTAGGTACTTCATGGTCTGATCTGTGCTCCAGGAAGATTACTTTGACTCCTATGGAGCGGATCAGTTGGTGAGGGAGAAAAGTGGAATCAGAAAGATAAAAGGAAGCACTCTTGACAAGAGTGAGATGATGAGGGTTTTTTAAAGAAAGGGAAATTGAGCATCTGAAGGGTTAAAACCATTCCATAAATACTTATGAAAGTCCCTACTATATACAAGACCAGAGCCTTAGCCAATGGTACTGGACAGATGACTATGGAATTCATGTAATCTTTCAACCTCAGTTTCCTCATTGGTAAAAAATGGCAATAATTTTACCTGTAGCACCTTCCTCCCTACACTGTAAGGCTTAAAGGAGACTGTGGATAGAAAGTGCCTGGCAAAGCTAAAAGTAAATTTCTAATTGCTTTCCAAGACCATACATAAATGACAACTATTATTGCTCTTATAATTATTGCTAGTGGAACCAGGACAACCCGAGGCTTCTAACTCCAAATCCAAAAGTGGCTTGTTCGCTATTTCAAAGCCCAACCAACATTTTCAGAAAGCAGATTTTGTCAACCAAAATCCAATTCAGGAAATGGAACTAGAGGAGGAAGGAACCTGAGAATTAAGGTGATAGGATCTCCTTCATTTACAGATGAGGAAACAGTCCTGCAAAGGGTTAAACAACATGTTCAGGGATGTGGAGTAAAAGGTAGAAGAACTAGGATTTTCACCTATATCCCCTGGCTCCAAATCCAGATTGCTTCCCACTACACAACACAGCCTGCTGGCCCTGCTTGCTTAACCCCATATCAGAATCTCTCTCTCTCTCTCTCTCTCTCTCTCTCTCTCTCTCTCTCTCTCTCTCTCTCTCTCTCTCTCTCTCTCTCTCTCTCTCTTCCCCTTCTCTCCTCTTTCTCTTTCTCTCTCCTTTTTCTATCTCCTTTCTTTCTTTCTCTCTCCTCTCTCTCTCTTTTCTCTCCTCCCCTCCCCCTTACACACATACACACACACTATCTGTCTCTGTGTCTCTCTCCCTTTCTCTCTTCCTCCTTCCTCCCCTCCCCTTCACACACACACACACACACACACACACACACACACACACACCTCCCCCTCAACCTCAAGACCCCAGCTGCAGCCGTCAGGTCCTGTTCTCCAGGCAGAAACAGAAGCCACAGGCTTAGGGAAAACCACCGGGCACCAGTCCAGTTCTGAAACCCGGCCCTTAAGGCAAAGAAGTACCTTTCTCTGGAATGTTACCTGAAATCTGCCTGTAGGTGGCGCCCTGGTTCATTCAAGGCTGCAAGATAAGTCTGGAACTCCCGGGTTGGCTCAGATTTGCGCTCTCTACTCAGCCTGGTTAACTTGGTCTTCCCTCCCTCCCTTCCCTTCGCGCTTTTAATCAGGGAGTCCAGGCAAGTGGAGAGATCATTAAAGGGATCAATCCTATCCGGTCCCAGCCCCCCACACCCCCACCCCAGTTGGCATCATCTGGGGGAGAGCAGAGGGGAAGATGCTTCCAAGGAGGGAGGAAGGAGCCGGCTTCAAGTTCTGATTTTAAGGATGATCAAACCTGTGCAGCTCTGGGCAAGTCACTCAGCCTCTCAGGCCTCAGTTTTCTCATCTGTAAAATGAAGAGGTAGGACTCAGTTGTCTCTAAGTATTCTATAATCTCTAATACACTTAGGTGGCAAATATAAGGAAGAACTTTCTAATTACTAGAGATTCTTAATTATTAACCTACCAAAAGCTGCCCTTAATATGGCCAACTGTCCCAAGCAGCCCTCTCTGGCTATCAGTTCCTATTTCTCTAGTTTTGAGGTTGGCAACTCACTTTAAACATTTGATTTTCACAACAACCATGGGAAGTAGGTATTATTATTCTCCCCATTTTGTAGATGAGGAAAGTGAGGTCAACAGGGGTTAAGTGACACGCTCAGAGTCATGTAGCTCTTTGAGTTGTTTCCTCTATTAGATTGTAAGTTTCTTGATGGAAAGGATTGTCATTGATTTTTGTATTTGCATTTCCAGTGCCTGGTACAGTGCTGGAACATAGTAAATAATTTTGACATTCATATGTAAGGTTTGTAAAACTCTTTAGAAACATTCTTTCATTTGAGTCTCATAACAACCCAGGAAGGTGGTTACTACTGTAGGTATTATTGAGTTCCATTTTATGTAGAAGAAAACTGAGGCCCAGAGAAGTATGTTGTTGGTCTCATAAGCATGTATACAAGTGATCATTGGAACCCCAGCATTCTCTCTACTACACACCAGTGTCTGTTATGTCTAAGACTCAAAGTTGGCTAACTGGTCACTGAAGTTCCTTCTATCTATAAATTATAAGACTCTTTGGTTAATTCAAGAGTAGAAACTGAAAAGCAACTTAGGGTGTTGAGGATATAGCATGGGAGAGGGAAAGGACTGTTGAGGAAGGAGCAGGCTAAGAAGAGGGTCTTTACTGAGAAGAAAGGTGAGTTGCAACCCTCATCTGAACCCTTCCTTCTGGACCCAAGCACAAACTCAGGCCCAGCTTCCTCGGTCGCAATTCCAGGCCCTCGACACCGCTGATGATCAGTTTCATCTGACACCCCAACCTGCAGAGATTGAGTACGACAAGAGGGAGTGTGTCAGCTGTGCTCAGAGCCACAGGATAACTTCATTGGTTTCATATCCCATCTATGACACAAACTGACAGTGTGACTCTGGATAAGTCATTAACCATTCAGTTCTTTGGGCCACTGTGAACTGCAGAACAGGCACTTATATACAGTAGTAGAGAGGTGGTATGCCTTAATTAGAGCACCCTAATTATAAAATCATGGGTCTAGATAACTTTGCGTAAAGTGCTTTTCATATGTTATTTTATACAGTATCCATTCTTCTTATAGGGTCAGAGATAGAGCAAATTGTGAGCTTTCACCCAGTCAGACAGACAGAGGAAGACTTGGGAGAACAGAAGTCGAGAAAGAAGGAATTGGTTTATTTTACACTTTATTGCCCCAGATTTGGAGAAGCTAGTGAGGAAGGGAACAGAGTGTTTGTTGCGGGAGGAGGAAGCCGGGTAGGGAGTAACAGAGCAAGGGTATTTTGGAGTTCCTAAGGCAGCTCCTTTAACAGGAATTTCGGCAGCTGAGATTTTCCTGTGGTACCAGGTGTGTGCCTTGGTGTGGGTCTCGGGGAATTAAGGAAAACTTGAATCGAGTTTCCAACAGTATAGCCCCTGGTGGATGACCTCTAGGAAGACTATCGTTTTGCTTCTCTCAGGATAGAAGGAGCAGCTCATCAGGAGTGGAAAGGACCCCAGCAATCAAAGGTTTTCATTCTGTTATCATTAATAAAAAAAAAAAATAGTCTTCTGACCTTCGGTAGCGAGGTAAAAGAAATGAGTAAATCAAAAAGCTGCAAGTCCTTTAGGGAAAGAACTAACCTCAGAATTCTTCTTTTAGAGATGATCTCTTACATCCTGTGCCTTACACAGTTCGGAAACCTGGTCCAGAACATTTTCATTTGCATCTTTGAAAAGGTCGAAATTGTCATCCATGAGACTGACTAAAAGCGGTTACAGAAAACTACAGCGGATGTTTCACTTTAAAAAATAAAACCCTGGGAAGTTAAAGTTTTCCCTGGTCCCCAAAGGCAATAAAATGTCCCCAAGTTCATCATTTAGAGACAAAACTTGTTGCAAAGTTCAGTGAGTTTTCTTTGAAAAACAAAAACAAAACACTTGGAATGAAAGCTTTTAGTTCATTTCAAGAGGCTTTTTAAGGTTTCCAGTGAGCAAACCGGTGGGACCAGCTGCTGAGGAAGGAAGAGCTGGGAGCAGGATGTCCCAGCTCGATTTATTTCAACCTCAGCTTTCTACGTCCACTGTCATCTTTTGGAAACAGTCTAGTCAAATTAAGATGAGGCTATTACCCCCATTTTGAAGTAGGGAGAAAGAGAAAAAGAAGAGATCTGGAGAAGGGAGAGAAATTAACCGACTGTTACTTTTTTCTCCCACAAGGCCCAAATATAATCCCTTAATGTACAGGAAAGGATCAGTCGGGTAAGTCCCTAACTGTCTGTTTCTTCAGATTGCTTGAAAGTGTCCCAAAGAAGGGATAAAAAAGGCTCATTCACAAATACAGTCTCTCGAAAAAGTTCTGACTTGCTTTAAAGGCACCCGACGGACAAGGGATGACCTCTTCTACCCTCCCGAGGACTTTGTTTGCTCCGGGAGCTGTGTTAGTAGGGTCGGCTGTGTTCAAACAGGCAGAATGGTTGAGCTGGGGTGTTCCGAAGCTCTGGATGTCTGTGGACTAAGGAACCGAGAACCTGCTTTCCGGAGCTGAATGGAGACAGAAAGAAAAGGCAGTTGGTACTGGGGTGCATTGATCATGTCGTACATTTGGTGTATCTTGCCTTTTTTTTCTTTTTATTCTCTTTCTTCCTCTTCTCTCATTTGTCTCTCTTTCCTTCTTTCTTTTCTTTCTCCTTCCTCTCTACTTTTCTTTCTCTTTGTTTCCTACTTTTTCTTTCTTCCTCCATTTCTTTCTCCTTCCTCTTTTTTCCTATCTTTCATAAAACAAATTGGAATTGGCATATTGAGGTAATCCCCCTGAAATTAAGCAAAGATAACAGAGCGTGTACCTCAGTGCTTCCTACATCTATGAAGCTGCTCGGTGCCAAGAAACTATCAGAGTATGCCGGGGAAAAGAGGACAGGAGATTCGAGATTCGGCAGGAAAATAAACTGAGATTTCCGAACCCCTTAACATACTTCTTGAGGATGAAAACCAGTCAATTGCTCCTGGGCTCCCCCTTAACTAACCCTCCCAGCGGTTATAAGCCGCAACATTTAGAAACTGACGTGCGTCCCGGCGCATGAGAAACTGTAAATAAACTTGCATGTAGCTCTGGAGAGGAATAATAACAGACCGTCACAATTGTGGGGTGTTCCCACAAGGGACAGGAACGCCGGGGGGACGGGATTACTAGGTTGGAGAGGTGACATCAAGAGGAGAAAGAGGGCTGCGATGATGATACCCTGCTTTCCTCGAGCAAACATTTTAAACTAGCTTCAAAGTCTGCAAGAAGCCCCAGCGCGGCGGCCGACATATCTATCTTAGCCTAGTAATCGTTGGTACAAGAGGAGCGGTAAATAGATTTCTCTGGTGATATCTGCAAACTTCTCCTTGAAAACTTATCCTTCCTGTCGTGGCCACCATCTTTTTGTCCCGCTTTCTGGGGCTGCGGGATCTTTTCAGAGCCCCTTGAATCCGGTGCATCGGTGAGGCTGAAAACCCGAAAACTCGCCCCGGACTGTGCCTCTAACATGTAACACACAAAAGGTAAACAGAGAGAGTGCTAAGGCTTCAGGTCGGTGGTGTGTCCAAATCCAGACATCCGGGGGAGGATGTGGATAGAATCTGGACGAATTTTTTGCTCTCAGAGACCGTGTGTCTGGCCAGAATGGGCACCCACCCACCAACGTGTATCTGCACACACCTTCCCAAGACCTGAGGCGATCCTACCAACTAGAGAGTAGAGATTTTTTTCAGAATGGTCATTCGGTGTCAAAGTGTGAGGTTGCTAGGGGCACTCCCAGGTTCCCCACCCCCTCTGCTCCAGACAGTTAAAAACACGTGTGTGCGCGACTGGTCCTAGGGAAGTCTGGTCTGGCTGCCGAAAAGTGGTGAAAAGTTTGCCTTTCTCCCAGCAACTCCGGAGGTCTGTTGTTTTCATAGTTTCTGCCGGCCTCCGGTGAGTCAGTCACCCCGATCCCCAGCTTCACAGCCCCACAATCGAAAGACTTTGCGGTTCAGAAGTTAAAAACTGTGGTTTCGTTATTAATTGAAAAGGGACCCTTTTTAAAAAAATCGTTGATCGCCTTCTTCAGCTGGGTCTTACCTTGAAAGAGGATTGCTTTTCCATGCACTTTTGGAAAGTCAGTCTTAGAGACTCTACTTCTGTGAAAAGTTTCCTTAAAAATTGGAGATGTATTGCTATCTCATGAACTTTAGAAGTGTGTGGTGAAAGGGGGCTCTTTTCTTGAAAGAATCTGCTCTCTGTGCAAGGGCTTGGGACAAGAGGATTGGATGGGATTCACTTCAACAGAAGAAAGTGTTTTTCAAATGACCAGATTTTAAAAATATTAATAGAAGTCATAACAATCAGGCATACACTGAAATGCTCTAAAAAATCAACCCAAACTTACTCTAGGCTTTTTACAAGACACCATGGAAGTGAGTTTGGCAAGAAGGTTTCTGAGTTGGTTTAATCACAAATTAATGTTTAGATCTAGGCTCATTCTTGGCCAAGTTTCCAGGGTTTTTCTACATGGGGTGGGATGGGGGGAGACAGGAGGAAGGAATGGGGGAAGGGGAGAAAAATTTCTCACTTCACTGGATGCCATTACTAAGTTGAGAGAGTTAGAGAGAGTCTTTCTTTTAAAGTACAACACTGTTGTCTATCTCACCATCTTTTGCTGAAAAATCATTCAGGAGAATTAAGTTTTGCTTCTTTCAAGATGAAAGTAAGAAACGGTGTCTCCTTTTAGCTCTCATGAGAGGATTTTTCTGAAGAAGAGCACAGGAGGGAAGAGCGTGAATACTCTCTTTGCATGTTCCCCCACTTGGTTCTGGGCTCTCTCCTCAGCTCTCCCTTCCTACCAAGGGAATACATCCTCCCAGTCTTCACTTTCAGGCCTAAAGCCCCCAGTTCTCATGACCCCAGCCCCCCAACTCTTCCCTTTCAAAATACTTTTCTCAAGGGGACCTAATTCACCCCAACTGTTCACACTGGAGTTAACTTCGGGGAGGGGTTGGGGTTAGCAGTGGAAACAATAATCCACCTGGCTGCTGAACTTTCTATTACTGTATTTTCCTTACAAGAAAGCTCCCTTGGAGTCTGATCACTTGGGGCACTGAGCTAGGTCTTTCTGAGAGAAATCATTGTACTAAGAGGGGCAAATGAAATACTCTCCAGACCCCTCTCTACAGGAGGTCTCTGGATATTCCCCCCAAAAGTATACTAGGATGAATTATTTTTTAAAAGGAGGGAGGGTATATTGTGTGGGAGAGGACAGAAAGGAAATTTTGGCAGAGAGGAGAAAAAAGGGCTTCCTTGTTGCCCATGCCATAGTCTCTGTTCTAGTCTAATAACTTCTTCAGAATTTCAATTTTGGGAAATCATCACCTGGGAAAGATGAAGGTCAATTGCTTTTACATTAAGGTGGGGGAAGGGCTCAGAGAATTACAATCCTGACTTTTTGCTAAGGTCCTTTTTGGGATGCCTCCTATTTCATTATAGCCCACTCGACCAAAGTCATTAGGAGAGGAAGCAGGTAAAGGATAGCTATAAAAGGCATAGAACTGAGAATCTGGGATTTATTTAATACTTGTATTAATTAGATTGACCAAGGGGTGATGTTATATTTTGGTAGTGTTTGGATCCAAGAAAATTGCCTTCAGCATCCAGGTAGGATGCTTTGGTCAGTGCTGGGCACTTCTACCAGCATCTAGTGCTACCCAGAACCCCCTCAATCTTTGGCTTGCAAAAATAAAATTATCAAACTTCCCTTTTCTTCTGCCTGGACCTGGCAAGGGAGAAACCCAGCCTGAGATGCACCTGGCTGGCATTCCTAATTTCTCTGGCATCCAAATGAGGGAAGAAAATGCAGTTTTGATAAGTTGTGTGGATTTAAAAAGAGGAGGGGGCAATGACTTAACTCTTCCAGGGTTTCCATATCCAGCATTAAGAAGGTCCCTGCCTAACTCAATATTGGAATAGGCTAATCCCCACACTTCTGTAAAAACTACATTGTTCCCTCTCCCATAATTCCCAAATAGAACCCTGGAGTTGTCTCTTTAGGCATTATATCTCCTTCACTAGATCCCATCCCAGTCACCCAGACTCCTCTTTTCATTAACTTAAGAAGGGACCTTAGACATCATCCAGGCCAAAGTCTTTATTTTGTAGATGTAGAAATTGAGGCCCAGAAGGGTTACAGGACAGGAGGGAGGGAGAAGCAGAGGGAGGACTCCGAATATTCCACAAAACCAGACCCAGAATCCCATTGATTTTTCATTAAACCATTCCTCACTTGAGATAGGAGACAGTGCAAAGAAGAGGCTTAGAAGCAAACTGTATTCATCATGCCTTGAGCTCTTTAAAGAAGGAGGTGATAGATTGGAGAGGGGGTGGACAGCAAGGAAAAGAGTAAATAGGAGAGAGACATCGTTATAAGCTAGCTTCATTTAAGAGACCCAGTACTTTAGCATAGTTTCTTCAAAGATTTTTCACTTCCTCTGTCCCCTGAAAAGGTCATGCATACTTGTGGAGCAAGATTGGACTAGCTAAAACATTAGCCCTGGTTTTACTGAAGTCTCCTCCTTCCCTTTTTAGTAGCTGATGAAGGGGATCAGATTGAGTTAGAAAACAGTGGGGTCTGGTATCAATCACCCAGCTGAATAGCGTCTGTGGGTTTTAGAGTACCATCAGGAAAACCATCCCATAGAAAAAGAAACGAACCTCTCAAGCTGATCAGGTCTGCAATTCCTGTATCTAGGGTGAAGTATGGGACCTTTTAGTGCATATACTGCTGTGGTCCCAATCTGGGCCCTGCCCTTGGAGAGTCTCTATACAGAGCAAGTAAAGAAGTCCATTCTTCCTCCATGAGAGTGTGGGAGAACAACCCCTGTAAGAACCTAGAATTCTCAATTTTCTGTTTGTATCCCCCAAAGCTTGGCATGTAGAAAATGCTAAATAAATGTTTTTCATTAATTTGTTCATTTATTCATTAAAATTTCCCTCTTGAGGATTTTTTTCCTCTCTCCAAATCATTTCTTCTTATTTCCTCTTCTCAATGATCAGACTTGATTCTTTCCTAGTCCTAAGCCTGCAACTTGTCAAATAAACAAGGATATTATAAACCTAGAGCGCTACAGAATCTCCTTCCAGATTCTGGACGTTACCTTTAAGGAAGTCAGGTTCCCACCCCCTTCTCCCATCATGTGATAATCAGATTGTGTGATCCTCCCCCTCAAATAGCGTTCCTAGCGGAATAAATCCGGGACGGGCCAATAACAACCCTTCCAGCAGGTACTTTCCGGAGTGCTCCAGCCACCCGAACGCTGAAGTCATCAATTGTCTAAGGGTATAAATGAGTGTTTACAGCGAAAGAGAACTCCAACCTCGCTTCCTCACAACCAGCCCAGAATCAGACAGTGTTCGAGCTGGATACGATCCGAGAGTCCAACCCCCTCATTGGAAGGAGGAGGAAACCGCACGCCAAAGGGAGAGGAAGTGACTGACCCAAGGTCACACAGCTGTGTCGGGGCAGAGCTGGGATCCAAACCCAGCAGTCCTGACTCCCAGACTAGGGTTTGGGGTTTGGGGCCCTGAGCTACACCCCCGCTCACCGAGCAGAGACATTTTGACCAAGAACCCAGGCACTCACTCCATGCTTGGCATACAACATAGAATATAGCAGAAGCGGTCTTACGCCTTCCTTACTTTCCGACGTTTCCCCGGGAATGTCCGCACCGCACGTCCTTTCCCTAGCAATCGCAGCCGCCGCAGGCTCCTGTCCACATGCGTGCGCCTTGGAGAAGTAGAGGGTTAGCCTAGCTGAACCGAAAGTGCGCCTTTCTCCCCGTCTTAAAAAAAAAAAATAAGCCAAGCCCAGGAAGACGGGCTTTGTGTGGCTCGTAAGTGACCGGATTCCCAGAGGCTGCCCTCGCGCCACTCAGTTTCCCTGAGACGTGACTGTCGCGCAGTCTAGCTTTGTTCAGACTTCATGTCTCCTCAGGCTGCGTCGCCTGCGCGGGTCCCACAGTAAAGGCTGGCGGTCGGTCGGGGAGCTGGAGCAGAGGGTAGGGATGGGCGTGGGTACAGGGCCCTCGGTTCCCCCCCTCATACACAGTAAGCACGGCCGCAGGCATGGCAGGGCCCGGTGAGCCCGCACACACGTGTGGAATGCCCATGCAGCTATGGGGAGGGGCGCGCGCGCGGGTGTCTGCCCGCGTGTGTCTCCGTGTGTGTGTGTATGTGTGTGAGTGTGTGGACGATTTAAAGTGACAGCACTACCAGGCTGACTGAGGCCGAAGCCCGGGCCACTGCAGGCCCGTCTTTGGGCGCATCCTTGGCTGCGGGCAAGCGTGCACTGCAGCAGGGGTGGGTGGGGTGAGGGTTCTGACGCGCCCGCGGCTGCGGCTCGGGCGGAGAAGGACAAGAGCCAAGGCCCGAGCCCCTCTTGCTCTTGCGCTGACCGCCGTGGCAAGGGGCAAGGACGGTATAGCTAGGGTGGGAGGTGGGGCTGCGGGAGCGGCATGCGGGATGCCTATTGATTGGCCGCTTTGGGTACCTGCGTTTTTCCTCCCGCACCCCCATCCCCCAACTTGTGGGCTGGGCAGGAGTGGACTCGGAGTATGCAGAACACAGTAGTGGAGCCAGGGAGGACCCACCATTTACAAGCATTTCATTTGTGTCCATGACAAAAACCAAAATCACTCGAGAAATGGTTACGAGGTTCCCCGGAGAGCAAAATGGTCCTAGGAAGGCTCGCCGCTTCTCCCGTCCCCACCCTGGGGACAGCCTTTGACTCCGGTGTGGGGAAGGGGTTGTTTTTGTGTGCCCTGGTGTGTCCATCCCTCTATCTTGTCTCTGCTCTTGGCCACGGTTAGCCGTAACCTTAAAAATAAAATAGAATAACCCTCCCCAACAAACATGCCACTGGTATGGAGAAGCAGGCTGGCACATCTGGGGTTCAAACATATGGGGGTCGGGAGTCAGGGGCCAAGCTCCTTGTTCCAGCCCCGGCCTGGAGAGAGAGGGAGACGGTGCCAGTATCAGCCCCAGCAGCTGCTGGAGCAGCAGCTGTGTCATTGCAGTCATCGCAGGCAGGTTTCGTGACCTCAGATGAGGCTGGACCAATGGGGGGAGGGGGTGTCTTCTAGCAAGGCAACTAATCAACACAGCCATTAATAGATATCTTAATATGCTCATTTTAAGAACTCAAAACACCCTTTCTTTATATAATAATAGAAGAAGGAGGGATGGAGGGAGGGAGGGAGGGAGGAAGGAAGGAAGGAAGGAAGGAAGGAAGGAAGGAAGGAAGGAAGGAAGGAAGGAAGGAAGGAAGGAAGGAAGGAAGGAAAAGAAAGGAAAAAGAAAGAAGAAAAATTACCAAAGAGGGAGAAGAAAGTAAAAAATACATAAAAAGAAAAAAAGAAGTGAGGAAGCACAAAGAAAGAAAAATTGTAAAATGTGGAGGAAATTGTAGGCTGGATGTACACAGAACAAAACTTCAAGGTTTTGAAGAGGTTAGGAGCATTGAAACTAGAGAAAACTTTTCCCCGTTATTTTTTTTAATAGCACTGACATATTTAGGAGTCAAGAAGACTTGAGTCCCAGTGTGGCCTCATATTTCTTAACTGTATGACCTTTCAGCAAGTCACTTAACATCTGCATAATTCTGTTTCCATATCTGTAAAAATCAGGGATAACAATAACACCTGCCTCCCAAGGCTGTTGGGAAGGTAAAATGAGATAATATTTATAAATCGTTTCGTGAAACTTACAGCACTATATAAATGCTAGCTATTGTTACTCTCCCAAAGCCGGCTGAGCAGCAAGTCTGGCATTTTCCAGTTTCAAAGGGTAAGTAGAGTTGTTCGTGGAGAGTTTAGAGTCCAATCCTGCATCCAGTAGGGTGTCTGAACCCCATTTGAGTAGTACCTCTCTGTGTCTCTGGAGGTAACTTTCCCATAATTCATTTGGAGCATTGAAGACGTTAACCACATAGTTGATCACACATGAGCAGCTGCAGCTAAGGAAGCTGGCCAGATCTGAGACTTTGGACTTGGCCACAGCAGGAGAATAACCAAAGGCAATCCTAACTTAAGGGGGAAATTCATTGTTAGAAAGAAAAGTGGAATCTGGTTTATCCATCTAGTCCACCTTGGAAGGAGGGAGAGAGGAAGAGAGGAAGGGAGGAGAATCTACTATGTGTAAGAAGTTAATTACCTGGACAAAGGCTGACTATAAGCAAATGAAATGAAATCATATCTTTACTCAGCTCCAGATAAAAGGTCAGAGGCAGCATTTTGTCAAAATCAGTCTCTGCTCAAAACTGTTTACTTCTAATTATCCCACCTCCCATTTGCTCTCCCTTCTATGATCCCCCAACCCCACCCCTGCTTATCCCCTTCCCCCTACTTTTCTGTAGTGCAGGATAGATTTCATACCAAATTGAGTATGCATGTTATTCCCTCCTTAAGCCAAATATGATGAAAATAAGGTTCACTCTTCCCCTCTCACTTTCCCCCTCTTCCGCTCCATTGAAAAAGTTTTTTCTTGCCTCTTTTATGTGAGAAATAATTTACCCTGTTCTATTTCTCCCTTTTGCCTCCCAATACATTCCTCGCTCACCCCTTGATTTTATATTTAGATATCATCCCCTCATATTCAACTCATCCTGTGCCCTCTCTCTCTGTCTCTGTCTCTGTCTCTCCCTCTCTCTCCTCTCTCTCTCTCTCTCTCTCTCTCTCTCTCTCTCTCTCTCTCTCTCTCTCTCTCTCTCTCTCTCTCTCTCTCTCTCTCTCTTCTCTCTGTATATATATATATAATCCCTCCAACTGCCCTAATTCTAAGAAAAATCTCAAGAGCTACAAATATCATCTTTCCATGCAGGAATGTAAACAGATCGACTTTAGTAAGGCCCTTCTGATTTCTCTTTCCTGTTTACCTTTTCATATATATTTTGATTCTTGTGTTTGAAAGTCAGATTTTCTATTCAGCTCTGCTCTTTTCATCAAGAATGCTTGAAAGTCCTCTATTTCATTGAATGACCCTTTTTTCCCCTGAAGTATCATATTTCAGGGTAGGTGGGTGGGTAGGTGATTTGCTGGGTAGGTGATTCTTGGTTTTAATCTTAGCTACTTTAGCTTCTGGAATATAATATTCCAAGCCCTTCTATCACTTAATGTAGAAGTTGCTAGATCTTGTGTTATCCTGAGTTTGTTTCCACAATCCTCAAATTGTTTCTTTCTAGCTGCTTGCAATATTTTTTCCTTGACCTGGGAACTCTGGAACTTGACTACAGTGTTCCTAGAAGTTTTCCTTTAGGGATCTCTTTTAGGAGGCAATCAGTGGATTCTTTCAATATCTATTTTACCCAGTTAAGTGGTGCAATAGGTAGAACTTTCGACCTGGAGTCATAAAGACCTGACTTCAAATTCAGCCTCAGACACTTACTAGCTGTGTGACCATGGGCAAGTCATTTAACCTCTGTCTGCTTCAGTTTCCTCAACTATAAAATGGGGATAATAAAGCATCTACCTCCCAGGTTGTTCTGAGGTTCAAATAAGATAAGATATGTAAAGTGCTTAGTATGGTTCCTTGCACATATTAGGTCCTTACCAACTGATTGTTTTCTTCCTTCCCATCTGTCATTACTTATTCTTACCTCTTTTTCTGATCCTACAAGTCCTCAAAAATGCCATTTAGGCAACTTATAGGACCAGAAAAGGAGATAAGAATAAGAAAATCCTCAAAAATGCCAGTTAGACAAGTTTTAAAATACAAGACATCGGTAATATGTTGTAGTCTGCTTGAGTTCACAATGCATTTTTCTAGTCCCTTCAGAGACATTTGCAACTCTAATTCTTCTGAGATTGTGTTGTTTCATAATTCACTTATGTGGAGCATAAACAGTATTGACATATCCATTTAAGCACAGTGTTTGGCACACAGTAAGTTATTATTTAATTCCTTCCCATCTTTGTATCACTTACAGTGCCTAGCACAGTGTCTTCCAAATAGTAGGTGCTGAATAAATGTCAAATTAAAAAAAAATCAGTCTCTGTTAGAAACATAAATACTAAATCCCAGAGAGGACAACAGGGCATGATGGGAAAAGGTAATGTATCTGGAGTGAGAGGACCTATGTTTCAATCCCATCTCTGCCACTTACTGCTTCTGTGGCCTTTGTCTAAGTCACCTCCAAGACTCAGTTTCCTTAGCCATAAAATGATCCAGCTGTACCAGATGATTCCCAAGGTTTCTTCTAAGGAAATCTCTAATTCTGTATTATCCTATGCTACCTCCTATTGAAGTCCTTTTATGATGCCTTAGAATGCTGTTCAGTTGACCCTCAGGTGGCAAGGCTGTGTCTACTGACCTCCTACAAATCCTACAAATAGACTGTGTTGTCTCCATGGTTGATGGGAGGAGGAGGGGACAGAGCAAATGACTGGAGTTGTTGTTCCAATAAAGAACAGAGAGGCTAGTAGTATTGGGGGTGGTTGCTGTTTACCTGTTAATTTCTTTATCTTGCCACAGTAACTCAGGACGACCATTTTCTAATCTAAGACGAGGATGTCTTGAGTCTTGAAGGAGGGAATCTTGAATCAGTGAAGGAAATGGTTGTATCCACTGGCTAGACTTGATTCTAGATTTTTGGAAATGTTGCATACAAAGGGCTATGGCCTACTAGGCCAGAGTGGGGGAACAGATCTGATTTGCTTACTTGCTTACTGCATTCCAAGTCCTTAATGATAGCCAAATGATGTTTTCCAACACATTGTCCCTTCCCAGGGCCAGCATTTCTGACTCCAAGCATGATTGGGGCAGCTGTTTCAACGTTCCAATTTAGAGTCCTAGGGATTTCAAGCTTGATATGATATGAGAGGGGGCAGGTATTTTAGGTTCAATATCCTAGAACAGATGTAAGTCAGGGATAGCACATTCTGTTCTCACAAAGAGGAGGCTTATGCACCAGTTTATCAAGGAAAGCCATCGATTTCCAAAGTAATAACTTTTCTGGGGCATTTTCTTTTTCTTCCCAAACTCAAGCTACTGAGACATAAGAGCAAGGCATCTCTCTGGTGAAGAGGATTGAACTAGATCATGTCTGGGTCATCTCTGGCTTTCTCCAAGTCCCAACTAAAATTCCACCTTCTGCAGGAAGCCTTTCTTCAAACCTTCTTAATTCTAGTGCCTTCCCTCCGTCAATTATTTCCTGTTTATGCTATATATAGCTTGTTTGTCCATATTTGTTTTCTTGTAGTCTCCTCCATTAGATTATGAGCTCCTTGAGAGAAGAGATTTTTGCTTCTTTTTGTATCCCTAGTGTTTAGCATAGTGCTTGGCACATAGTAGGTATACTTATTGAATGACTGAATGACTAAGACCCCTTCCAGTTCTGACATCCTGTGTGTTCTAAAGCCCCTCCTGATAATGATATTCTGTTTTCTAAGCCCTCTTCCTGCTACGACATTCTTTGTTCTAAAGCTGTTGCAACTACATAATTCCCTGATGTAAGAAAGGGTCCTTTAAAGAACAACATCTTCCATCTATAACATTTTATGTTCTAATACCCCTCCATTTCTATATTATGTTCTAACATTCTACATTCTTTTAAAACCTTTTATTATCTCTTTCCCACTGCCCTTCCCAAACTGAATTTTTTTTAACCTCACATCAAACATACACAGTCTAGCAAAAGAAATCCCCACATTTGTTGTAACCAAAAATGTGTATCTCATTCTGGATTTTAAATTCATCTCCTCTCTGGTAGGAGGTGATGGCGTATTTCTCTTCACTCTGAATCCAAGGTTTGTCATCCGTCAGTGTCCTCACTCTTTCAAAGTGTATTTTCTATATAATGTTGTTCTCATTGTATACGTTGTTTTCATGGTTCTGCTCACTTCATTCTATATAAGTTCAGAGAGATTTTTTTTTCTGAGTTGCCTCTGAAACCATGCATTTCATGATTTTTAGGGCCCATTAATATTCCATTCCATTCACATAACATAGTTTATTTAGCCATTCTCCAATAGATGGACATTCCCTTAATTTCCACTTTGGGGCTACAATTAAAACATGATAACATACCGAAAATATATTACAACTTAAAACTAAGTCAATATACAACTATTAGAGATTCTTATGTTTGGATTAATGTTTTGTTGCCTGGTCTAGGGCAATGAGAAGTGATGTGCCACCAGATGTTAGAGGACAGACTTAAACACAAATCTTCCTGCATTCAAACCTGGTTTTGTCCCCACTTTACATCTGTACAATATAACACAACAAACAGCATAATACAATACAAAAGAAGTTATCTGCTGGTTGGTGAGAGAGCTTGAGGTTTCCTTAAAAGACAAAGTCTAATTTGATCATTAACTTCATTTGGTCATGTTGTCTTAGCCTGAAATGAGTAGGTGAATTATTTGGTAACATGAATAAACTCCTGTTGATCATAAACATTAGTCAATGATCTCCTGTTTATTCTCCCTTGAATTATATTGATTTCAAAAAGAATGTGAAAAAACAAAGTTCAGAAACTCTCTCATTGATTTGCTTTGTCACTAATAATGGTTCCCAGGTATCTACTTTGGACTCCCATGTACCAAACTTCTTATATCACAGAAAAAGGTAAGGAGAACTTGGGTGTTTCAAAGTAAGCTCAGGAAAGTTTGCTACTTGTTACACCCCAGAGTATGCACAAGCTAAGAAGTAACATTCTACAACAAGTAAGTGTTTTTTAAAACAAAAGCCACGAGCAAATGGAAACTCTCAGAGTGAGAAGCTAACAATTCTACCAACAATACAGGTGCTTGTAAAAGTGGGCTTGGTGAACCGTTCTTTATGTTCAGATGCTGACAGGGAAGGAGAACAGAACTAGAGAATGGGCTGAGCAAACACTTCAATCACTTTTGAATTAAGAAACAATTAGTTTGAGAAAGACCTAGTTCCATTTGCAACATTGTTATTTACCATGAAAATCTCTCCAATCTCCTCAATGGATCAGGACCTTAATTTATACTTAATCAGTTTCAAATCACTAAGATCAAAAGTTCCTAGCAACTGTATGTTGACCTTGAGAATGAAAGACTATATTTCAAGAAGAAAAAGAAAGCTCCTCCTTCCCCTCCCCACCCGTTACTCAGATATAACTTTTAAAAAATTATTTTTTTAAATCATCAAACATTTATTTTTCCCCCTCTCTCACATCCTCCCACTGCAGGTGTGAGTAGGGTGAGAGGGGGGAGATTAAAAAAAACCTTTTTCAAAATTAGTTGAGCTAAATGCCCACATCTCTCAAATTGTATGTTTCATTCTGCATAGCAGAATTAGGCCCTCTCTTGGCCAAGCTGGCAGGCTTCCTGCATACTGATGGAAGGGGGTGAGGAAAACCAGGAGGGGTAGAAGTTTCTTGCTGGTTCTCTCAGTGAAGAGAAAGGGGTGACATCTTCTTCATGGGTCCTCTGGAGTTATGGTCGGTCATGGCTTATCAGCACCCTTAAAGCTTTCAAAACTGTTCATTTTAACAGTGTTAATGTTATGGTGTCATTTTTCTCTCTCGAATCTGTTCTCTCTGTTTTACTTCAATCCATATAAATATTAACTTGGACATAATAAGAGAAAAAAATAAGATTACACAGTAATATATGTTCTTCAGGTATCAACTCAACAATGCCATAAACAGGTAAATGCCTTCTCTATGGAGGGGCCACTGCATGGCATGAGGAATGCCAAGACAAAAAAAGCAGTCTCTGATATCAAGGAGGCTGCACTAGCCTGAGCACTAAGCAGGTCACTCCTGAAGGTTTGATGAGGTTCTTGCACTTGGGGGGATCTGTCTCTATCTCTGCCTCTGTTTCTCTCTTTTCTCTCCCCTACCCTTCTCAGCCAAGCTAATGAGAATCAATCAGCAAACCTTTCTTAGTCTCCGTGGTGCCCAGCTCCAGGCTAAGCGCTGGGAAAACTTGGTTCTTGTTTTCAAGGAGTTCACTTTCTCATGGGAGAGGCAACATGAAAAGGACTGTGCATACAAGACACACGCAGTATAAATCGAAGGTTCATCTCAGAAGGAAAGAATGGTGCTAGTGGGGAGAGGGCACACTTTTGTTTCCATAATACAAACCTGCTAAAATTTATTTAATAGCATAAAAGCTGGAGGTACTGATGTTACTCTTTGTGCAGTTTTTGGTGCAGCTTGGTTTAGTGGAGAGGGCTTTTTCAAAGGATGGCCTGGTAAATATTCTTATCTACAGAGCCGTAGTTAACATGTGTGCCATGTGTCTGACTGCTAAATTAATCACTTCGTGTAAGAGCTGGAGAATGAATGAATAGGAAGTATTCTGAAGGACATTTACTACCTTTTGCATAAATGCACGATTTTCCCTATAAACTTAGATTTAATAGGTTTCAAACCAGCCCGATTTCCAATAATTTTAGTTCAAATAAAGTACTCCATAGTTTTTATAATAGTGTTACTATGGGACTTTGAGGTTTGAAAGGTATTTTATATCTATTGTCTTATTTGATCCTCATGACAACTGTAGGAGCTAAGTGCTATTATTATTTTCATTTTGCAGATAAGAAACTGAGGCTGAGAAAGCATAAGTGACTTGACTGATTAAGCCTTCCTGATTCCAAGTCTAGCACCCTATCCACCAGGAGATATTCTGATTCCTCCCAGATCTCTCTTTAATTTCAGATTTCCCTCTTCAGTACACACAAGGCCCAATTGATGTCCAATTCCCAGAATCTCTGGAAAGGGCTTTGGTCTCTTCCTCCCATACCACCTTTTCAGGGAAGAGTTGAAGGTGGGAGAAGTGAGTATTTGATGTCTCAGGGCATTATTTATGCCTGATAAAATGCTGAGTAGTCCAGTAATAAATTCCCCAACAGCTCATCTCTGTACTCTTATGGTCCAACATAGCAAACAATTGCTTTCCTTTTTCTAGGTCCATTAAAACAAGTCTTTTAGGGACCATTCATCACTTTTAGAAGTACACAAAGAATGCTCTTCTACTCAAATTCTACTGTTAGAACCAAAAGAACGGAAAAAAAGAGAGAGAAATAAAGCATCATCACATCGAGGTTTTTTTGCGATTTCCAAAGCTTCCATTATTAATATGATAGCTATATAGAGATAGAACAAAGATAGTCACATGTTCTCAATGATAAGAGATAGATTTTTAGAATAATGTTTGCTTCCTCCAATGTTTTCATAAAGTCCGAATAGTTCTCCAGATATCCTATTACGTAGTAGCACCCTTTGGCCAATCTAAATGAATACGTATTGGATTGCTTATGTTCTAACACAACTCCATTCAAGGGTCCAGGAATAACCGGGCTCAAGGAGTTTATATTCTACTAGAAGGCTCCATGATTAACCAATTAGTACCATAGAATCTGAAGGAAAAAGTATGAATTACTAAAGGGATAAGGGAAGAACACAAGGAGCAGATGCCATGGGCTATGCCCAAAAGGAAGCTAGGAATAGATTCTAAGAGGCCAGGCATTCCAGGCAAGGAGACAGTCCCAAAGAGGGATGGATGCTGAATCTGGGATGAGGGAAACTGGATTTGAAACCTAGCTTTGCTACTGACAACTTGAGTGATATAGAGCAGTCCCGGCCTCCTTTGGAAGATGAGAAAGATGAGCTAGAATCTCAAGATACTAAGTTTCCTCCTAGGTCCCATTGCTCTGTTATTAAATTAGTGTCCTGACTATATCACTAGGGTTGCTACCAAAGGCAGTGACTCAGTTTTGTTGATAGAGAGTTCAGTTAGGGAAATGCTGAAGTACACTATCCTAGATTGAAAAAAAGAAAAAAGAAAACTAGCTAGATTTCAGTAAGGACTTATGTTGGAATGGGGTGGCTTCTATCAGAAGCAAAATGACTGTCCTGTAGTATGCCAGGTACTGTTCTGGGATGAGGGATTTCCAGGAAAAAGACAGAGGGAGAAAAAGGACAGGACTGACCAAGCCCACAAAGGAAATTCATAGAATGGAACGGGATCTGGAAAGTCACTTAAAACAGACCCTTTGGTCTTATATAATGCTCAATATGTCAAAAAAATCAGAATAAGCTGGATTCAAATCTCACCTAGCCATATCAATCATATAACTCTCTGAGCCTCAATTTCCTCATCTGTAAATGGAGATCATCATAACACTAATCTTACAGGATTGCTGTGAGAAGGAAACAGTGGATGCAAATTCCTCTGTGACACTTAAAGAAATAAGCATATATGTGTATGTGTGTGTATATGTACAGACATATACACACATATACACATGCTATTATTATAAATAACCATAGGAATAACGCATATTTTAGGGCTCATATTTTGCTTCTCTTTAAATAGCTCTCAGAGCTCTCCCCCATTTTCCAGAGGAGGAAATGAGGGTTAGGAGTGGTTAAGTGAATTGCTCATGGTCACACAGCCATTAAGCTTTGAAGCTGCAAATACAAACCTTGATATTCTGACTTCTAGCCCAATTCTACCATAGGCTTTTCTTTCTCTGTTAAACACTTTCACTGATGGGAAACTCAGAGTCTCATGAGGGAACCCATTCATTCAATTTGGATTACAGCAGTTTCTAAGATGTTGAATTGAATCCACCCTCCCCTCCAACTTCTTCATTTTACAGAAAGGGACACTGAGGTCCAGAGTGGCTCAGGATTCTAGGGCCAGATATTAGCTGAGCCTGGACCTGATCTGGGTCTCTTGCTCTCTGCCCTCACCCCATCCCACTACACCCCAGTGTAGGACTTGTTTACACTGTCAAAGATTGGACTGGACTGATTTGCAAGTCCATTGCTTGCTTCAGATACTCAACCACTTCAGCAAGTGAAAAACTTCCATGCACTCCTTCTTGCCACAATATAGACAAAAAAAAACCACTACAGGAAGAAAAAAATCATCTTCTGGAGAGAGAGCCTTTTGATCTCTTCCATTCTTGACTACATTAGCAAAGAGAAGGTGGGTGGGTCAAGGAGAGTCATGAATGGTGATAGGTGAGGAAATATGCAGAGTGGGCATGAGAGCAAAGCGCCAGAGATGATCTCCTTCAGCTTGACCTCCTCTACCCTCCTCCTTTCCTCCTCTCCATGCCTATGGAGGAGGAGTACCTCCCCTCCCGCTATTTGGTCCAGACCCAAGAGACAGTATTAGCCAACTCTGTTTGGTTATTTTTCCAAAGGAACTATCCTCAGGGACTGTGGTGGCAGCCTGCTAACATTGCCCCTTGCTCCAGAGCTACAGTTGAATTTCTCCTTAAAAACAGCCTCCTGCTATTCCCTCAGCTTCTTTCTCCCAGTGCTGGCTGAGCACCTCACCCAGACACCAGAACTTCCCACCCTTCTATTCTAGACAAAACCACAGACCACACGGAGGGACCCTGAGAAATCATTGTGTTGGGCTGGCTGGTCCCCACTTGTTGATGTTGTGTGTGTTTCCTAGGCAGGGTTTCTTTCAGGATCTACACAGATTTTACGGCCCCTGGGCGGTACCTGACTTAATTTCGTAGCTATTCTGTCTGTAAGATAATTCCATTCCCATTATTCCTTTTCCCAAGCTCTAGAGATAGTACCTCCTATGTGAGAAGACAAATCTGGTAGAAAGAGCAGCGGGCCAGAAGTCAGATGTCAATTCGGTCTCAGCTTGGCCTTTGACTGGCTTGGCACATCTCTTCCTCCCTTTGGGCCTTGGTGCCTGGATCCCCCACCCCCGCCCATGCCTTCTCACCTCTACTTTGTAAAGTCCTTCTCTTCCTTTAAGGCATGGCTGAAGGCCCATTCCCTGAAGGAAGCTTTCCCTGGTCCTCCCAAGTGCTCCCACCTTTCCTCTCAAACTGCCTTGTATGGAACTACTTTGAGCACATTCGGAGAGAGGAATTTTATGTCTATTCTATGTTTCTGTGTCCTGCTGTCTCCTCCATTAGAATCAGAAGCTCATTGCAAGTGGAGAGATTAGTCCATTCTTTTTTACTTGTACACCCCAGCACCTAATACTGTGCCTAGAACTTAGTAGGTGCTTAATAAACTCTTGTTGGTTGATCAGTTTCCTCAGTTGTAAAATGAAAGGATCATACCAGGTAATCTCTTAAAGCTCTGGGAGAAATTTTATACATATATTTATATGTGTGTATCTATCTGTCTATCTATCTGTATGTATAGACATATGTTATATAATGTGTATTTGTATACATACATGCATACATGCATGTACATATACACATATATAATCATTTTCCTCTTTCTCTCTTTGGTTCCCTGTCTCCACCTTTCTCTATCTCTCACCTCAGTAATGGAAAGTAGGGAGAAATGTGTCTCCCTCCCTGTCCTTCTGTTTTAGTCCCATCGGTGTGTAGGAATCCTGGAAACCCAGTCAGGACTAGGACTGGATCTAAATATGAATTGGTGATTACACTGATTCATCCACACTGCTCATTCTACTGCAGGCTTTGTCCAGCTCCCTTGGCAGTGAGTGAGTGGGGCAGAGCTAGAATCTCGTCACTGAGGATGAACTCAAGGAGCTCATCAGCAAATACTGGAGGGGAGTATTGTGAGAGATCAGCAGAGCTTTTTCTTAGATTAGAGATCCCATCAGGAGGAGGTTGTGAGGAAAAAAGAATGGGACCCAGAGTCACGAACCCAATGTTCCTCTATGCTCTGACCAATGATAATAAATGGCAGTAATAAGAAGAAAAAATGAGCTGCAGCATAGCTCCGCAGCTCCCTGACCTTGGAGTCAGGAAGATGTGGGTTCCAGTCCTATTTCTGAAATGTACTTGCTATGTGAACCTCAACAAATCAGAATCTTGCAGGGTTCCAGGCAAGTCATCAAGGCTATAAACTGCAAACTGATCTGCTTTGGTGGAGTACATCAATTTGTATGATACAAAGATGATTCAAGATAGGATGTGGCACAGTAGAGAAGCATTTGGGGAAGGAGCAATCACATTTGGCTCAGAAATCAAGGAAGGAACCAGAGCTGGGTCTTCAAGGAAGAGAAGGAATTCAACAGGTGGAGATCATAGGGAAGGAATAAGCATTTATTAAATACCTACTATGTGCCAAGCATTATGCTAAGAGCTTTATAAATATTATCTCATTTGATTCTAATAAGCACCCTGGGAGGTGGGTGCTAGTATTATCTCCATTTCACAGTTGAGGAAACTGAGGCAGGCAGCAGTGATTTGGTCAAAGTTATACAGCTGGGTAAGTATGATTTGAACTCTGGTCTTCCTGATTCCAGGCCTAGTGCCTCTATCCAGTGCGCTATGCAGCTGCCTGATCATTGGATCATATAGGAACCTTCACTGAGTCCAAGTCCCTCGTTTTGCAGACAATACCTACCCAAGGCCAAGGGAGGTGAACTTGCCCGATAACATGGAGGTAGTTAGTGTCAGAAGTAGGATTTGAACCCACATTAACTAACAACATTCCAGGTCCCAGGGATGGACTGCACAAATGCACAGAACTTATAGACATGAAGGGCTCTCAAAAGTAGCTAGTGCTATGTAATCCATTCTCCTAATGTCTCACTGGTTTCCAGTGGTGAGAGCAGGTGGATGCCTCACATCAAACACATTCCCCATTGTAAAGATGGAAAACCAGAGTATACGTAACAACTATATCTCAGGATCATTTTCTACATCCTCTCCAGATCTCTGTGAATATTCTGCAGGTCTCACTCATGTCCAAGTCATTTCTCAGATCTAGTTGAAGTTGCTTACACCTCCCCCACCCCATCCCAATCTATGTTAATAGTGTTGTGAAGTCAGAGATCCCACCTCTCATAGATTCATAAAGTTCCTTCTGATCACACCAGGAAGTTGGAGATGCACATAGTTTATCACTGTTGTACAAATAAGGAAACTGAGGCTTGGAGATGTTGATGATACAACAAGGTCAGATAGAAAGTGTCAGAGATGGGGGTCGCACCCCCTTTAAGCTAGGTTATCTATTAACCTATCTTTAAAAAATTCCATTTACGACCATTTTATATAGCCAATATTCTGCATCATCAAAGGACAGAGAAAAAATGGAAATGAAGACCTTTAGTGGTCAGTATGATAAAATTCAACCAGAAGGAAAAATAAAGAATAAACAAATTTATTTTTACAAATAGATTTTTATTCAATTGTTTTTACATTTACCTTCATTTCCCAATACAGCAGATTATTCTGCTGTTGGAATGGCAGATCTGATATGAGCAACTTTATTATTATTTCCATTTTATAGATGAGAAAACTCTGGTCTAGATTGTGTAAATAATTACCCAGGATCATGTGGTTCATACGTGACAGCAATAGCATGAGAACCCAGGATTTTTTTAAATAAATTTTTATTGATATCTTTTCTTTGGATATCACCTACATTTCCCAGGAGGGGAGAGATCTAGCTTCTTCTTCCAGGGAGCGTTCTCATGTGGTTATATGTGTGTGTGTATACATATATGCACAGATATATGTGTAGATATATTTATGTATGTATGTAGAGAGACAGAGAAAGAAACACAGTCCAACAAAACTAACCAAGAGAGAAACCAAGTCCGAAACTTTCCAACCCTATAGTCCTCTACCAGTGTACAGGCACCTTCTCTCTCCTCCTTGGGGCCAAACTGGGTCATTTAAATTTTACAAGTGAATTAAATGTATCATCTTTTTGTCTTTACCACAACTCTATGAGGCAAGAGCTCATTCCTTCATTCTCCATTTGAAAGATGAGGATACAGCCTTAGAGAGGTTGTCAGTTGATTAGCATTTATTAGGTATCTACTATGTGCCAGGCACCGGTGCTAAGTGATGGGATACAAAGAAGTAAAAGTGGACTTTGCTTTCAAAGACCTAAAAATCTAATTGGAGGAGCTTGTGGTCTAGCTCAGTGGTATCAAATGCAAATAGAAAGGAAGGTCATGAAACTGTACACGCTGCAGGTTGCAGGCTGATTTATACCATTGTCTATGTTTTATTGTATTTTTCTTTTGCTACATCTTTTCCAATTACATACTAACCTGGTTCAGACTTCACTCTGCATTTTTGCAGCAGAGTTGGACATCTCTGGAGATTACTGGGTTAAGTGACCTATCCATGGTCCTTTAGCTAGTAGCCAATCAATCAACAAACCTACTATGAGCCAGGATGAAAAAGTCCCAGACAATAAGGTGTTTTCCTTTTCATGGGGGTTCAACACGTGTACATAAAAGTTGTGTTTGTCCTTTGTTTTTGAAGAGGACCATGACATCAGGGAAATGATGACATGACTTGCAGTTAACTTTGATGTGAGTAAGGGAGGGCTGGTACATTGACGTATATGCAAGATATATACAAAAGGAAGATATAGTGCTGGTTCCTCTATCCCATTCAAGGTCATGCAGCAATTTTTCTGCAGTACTGAATTGACAAGCTCTTTATTCCTTGACTATGACTTAATCCAGTCTTACAGTCAGGACAGGCACATTTCTGGGGTGGGAGAAGAGACTGCAAGTCAAGTGAGGGAAGGGAATGATCTCCAAGACCTGGCTGGGGCATGGGGGAGGGATCAGTAAAAGAATGATGGATTTTGAAAGGGAGGTTTTACTGTTGTTTGGTTGTGCCTGGCTCTTTGTGACCCCATGAACCATACATAGCATGTCAGGCTCTTCTACCCTCACTACCTCTGGATTCAATTCCTTACTCATGTGCCATGTGACCAAGTTATTTCCCTTCTTAGGGCCTTGGCTTCCTCAAACAGAAAATAAGGGATTGGACTAGATGACCTAAGTTCCTTACAGTTCTAGGTCTATGATACTCTATGATAGAGAGTCCCTCTCTTCTCTGGGTCTCATTTTCCCAGTCTGGAAAATGAGGGGAGTGAAGGAGGTGACTCTTGAGTCAGCTCCACAACTGGGCTCCCCAGATGAACCAAAGGATTCTGAGAGCAAGCTAGCATCTAAGGCTGAGAGGGCAGCAGAATCATGAAATCTTGAATTTCTCATAACCAAGATGTGCCTTACCAACTTCTAGTGATGTAAGAGGTAGTGAAAGGGCTATAAAATAGGTGATTCCCAGCCAAGATGTGACTTGGAAACTGAATGTTCAAAAACTTCTAGAAACTTCTCCCTCCCCTCCACTCTTCTATCTTGCCTGTAGTCCATTCTGTACAAGGTACAAGGCCCTTGGCATTCATTAACTAGGCATCCTTCTCCAAGGAAAGTTAGAGCACTAGACAATCACAGGAGTCCCCTCCTTCTTGGGTCCCCCTTCTTTGAGGCCCCCTCCCAGGTCAAAAGCAGATCTGAGCCTTAGGAGTGATTTTGCCGAATGCAGAAACAAGACTTGCAGACAAAACCAAACAAAAACATGGTCCTAAGAGGGCACATGTCTTAATGATAGCCACCCCCACCCCTGCAACACTAGGTTAGTCTGGTTTTGAAAATAGTGAGATGAAAAGATTTTAGGAACGTTGTAGCAGCAACCTCAGAACCAATGTATTTAACAATGCTCCTTCTCATGGTCATTTGTTACCTTGGGGGTGGTTAAAGGTGTATGGGGGGGGGGGCGGCAGGAGTAGAGAAGGGACAAAAGCAAATGAAGTGCGTGGGAATCTGCAAACGATTCCGTCACGATACCAGTTCCTTACCAGCCTGAAGAAGGCAGGGTTCCCTATGAATTTGACTTCCTAATCATGGGCTCAGTCCTCTGCAGAGAATGAAGCCAGGCTGGTGCAAACCTAGCGACTCCTGAATTCACTGCGAGTTTCCTGTGCTCTCCTTCCTGCACTCGTTTGATTTAATGCACCGAAAAGGCTCCTTAGCTCTGGTCTCTCCCGGTGCAAATAAAGGTTAAATCTCTCACCAACCACCAAGAACCAGCCTCATAACTCACAGGAGGCTCTGGGGACAGAAGCCGAGAAAGCAGGTGCAAGGAGTCGATGAAAGCATGCAAAACCCGCACGTCCCGGCGGGCTCCGGCCCTCCCTCATCTGCTCTCTGTGCGCTCGGGACTGCGACGTCCGCCTGCCAGGGAACTCCTCCTGCGCACAGACCACTCCCCGCCTCCGCAGATCCCGGGAGCCGGGCCTACTAAGCCAGGGTCTTTTCTTTGGAACGTTGTCCCGGCCGGCCGGAGCTCGCGCTGAATCCTGGAGCTCGCGCAGAGTCTCGGGCCTCCGATTGGCTACGCGCGGTAGGAGGAGGAGACGGGGAGGGGGGCAAGGCCGCTTTCCCTCGGCGTGCAGCCGCCGCCTCGTGCGTGGTTACTATGCAAATCGCAGCGATTGCGGAAATAAACAGGGAGGGGGGGCGGGTAGGGGGAGAGAGACTGCCGAATCGATTGCAACTTCTGCGAAGTCTAACACAATCCAAAGCCCACAAGGCAAAGCCAGAGAGAATCTGAGAACCAGCCAGCCCGGGTTGGATCGCTTTCAAAAAGAGGAGAGAGAGACACAGAGAGAGAAAGAGAGAGAGAGACATTGAGAGAGACTGAGAGAGGGAGAGCGTGCATTGCAATTGCAAAATCCTTCTGATTTGGAGTAAAAAAAAATCTCCAAGAAGCCTGCAATTGGCCAAGAGCTTAAAAAAATCTCTTCCGGGTTTTCAACGTTCCAAGTTTATTTAGATATTTTTAAAATGCAAAAAAAAAGGTGGCACCAATGAAGCAGTTCGTCTGAACCCTTTAAAGTTTCTCACGTACTCTTTTTACATTGCAATGGTACGTGATGCGTCAACTTTCTATTTTGCGTTTATATGATACATGCTTTATAAACAAAGATGTTGCTAGACTGGCTTATGCTTAATGGTTAAGACTCTAAAATGATTTCGGGTGCATTCGCGTTAAGTGCTTGCTTGCAATGTCTACTGTGATGTGCTTTCTGGTGTTTGCTTGTTTTTGCATTTTTTTTTTTCTTTTGCAAGAGATAGCCGTGTGGGTGGGTATGGATATATGCACCAAAAAGACCGGGTTTCCTTCTTTTTTTTTCCTAGGGATCTGAGAAAACCGCTGAGGTTGGCAGATTTTTTTTTTTCCCTTCTAGCGCTTGCTCGGTTCCCAAAAAGGGGGGGAAAAATCCCTACGTGCTCGGCTCTGTAAAAAGACGTGTAGCCTCAGCAGTCAACCTAACCCGAAAAGCAATGTCTGAACCGAGGAATAATTGACTATTCGATCCTCTAATCAATGTTACCAACACAGGCGATTGACAAGGTCTTTGTCCAATCAGAAGAAAGCTTGGGTGTAGTGTAGTTCGAAATTGCCAAGGGGGTGGAGCAGAGGATGTCTAAAGTTCTCTGCGCTCGGCAGGGGATGGTGTACTAGAGCCTGTCAAAGCTACAGAAGTCTTCCGGCTTTAGCTAACACAATAGGGGAGTGTTGTGGTGGTTTAAGTGAAAATACTGATTAGCCGCAGTTTTGCATGAATTTTATGCCTTCTTTGTGGCACGCTGAAACATACCGGAAACGCTTTGCCAGTGAAATCTGGAACTTTAAAAGGTTGTTCTTCACCCCTCCCCCATCCCTCCTTAAAACAGAATCTAGGAAATGATGCGAGCGGTTCTCAAGGATAGATAGGTGATCAAAACCTTAAAACTGGGGTATCCTGGCCTTGCTAGGGAAGGTGTCCAGGCTGCGGAGCTGACTGAGTCCTGGTCGGTTACAGTCGGCTAGACTTCGGTGCTGCAGTGGCCCACGCACTCGTGGGCTTAGGGCGCTGGCTCGGAAAGTTCTTTGGAAGAAAGTCTGTGGTCTTAACCGCTCTTAGTTTCTGAAGCTCTTGCTGCGCTCACCCTTGAATTGCCGAATTGTAAGCAAGGGGCCTAAGGGAGGGAGAGCGAGGTTGTTGGCATGGGCTGTTTCCCAGGTGGAATGACAGCTGTTTTGTCATTTT